>NC_138578.1:56484293-56722314 GCF_964289735.1 Phaethon aethereus | reverse complement strand
CAGAGAGGCAAAACAGGTAGCTAAAACAGAGATAAAAACAGAAGGAGCTTTAGTCCCTGACGGCGAATCTCCCTAGAAGGTAAGCCAAAATATACCGAGGAGGATCAAAACCTTATCACAGATCTGGAAGGGTCATATAACAAAGAAGGGTGGGCTTATACCCCACAAGGAAACGTGGTTATTCCCTCCTGCCTAATATGGCATTTGGTAAGGGAAGAATATAGGAAAAGGCATTGGGAGATGGAGACTCTATATAAACATTTAATTAGAGAAAGTGTGGCCAGAAATTTGTATACTATGGTGAGACAGGTAACTCAACAACGTGATCTTTGCCTCCAAACTAATCCCAAGAATACCGCCAAGCCAGAAATGGGCCAGATTGGGAAAGACAATGGGCCTGGGCAACAATGACAGATTGATTTTATAGAACTTCCAAGAAAAGGGGGGTATCGATATTTATTGGTATTAACTGATACCTTTTCAGGTTGGCCAGAGGCATTCCCAACCAGAACAGCTAAAGCTCGGGAGACAGCTAAAGCATTGATACAAGAGATAATACCACGTTTTGGAGTCCAGCAAATTTCCCACTGGACTGGGGGGCCTGGGATTACCAACAAAGACCAAGGTAAAGAAGGCATTGAGAACCCCAGCCTTCTCCATGTCCTTGGCCACCAAGGTCCCTGCCCCATTCGACAAGTAGGTGCATGTTTTCCCTCATCTTCTTTTTGCTGCTGATACCTATAGAAGTCAGTCCTTTGTTTTGCCTTTCATGTCTGTCATTAGATTCGAACCCAGGTGGACTTTTCTTTTCTCATTACTATCTCTGCATACTCAGACACTGTCCCTGGCCCTGCTTCCACCTCCTGTATACATTCTTTTTGTATTTGAGTTTAGCCAGGACCAACTTGTTCATCCATGCAGGCCTTCTGCCACTTTGGCTTGACTTGCTGCATGCTAAGTTGGACTTTTCTTGAGCTTGGAGGAGAGCTCCTTGACAATCAACCAAGATGTCCTGGACCCCTTTTGTCTCCAGGACCATCTACCAAGGGACTCTTTCAAGCACGTCCTTCAGCAGCCTGAGGCTGAGTATGGAGTTAGCACTGTGGGGAGATCAGAGACAGGGCCAGTCTGCTCCCAGAAGTCCGGGGCTGCAATCTTGCTTTTTGTCTTATCCCCTCCTCTCAGGATCCTGAACACCATCATCTCATGGTCAGTGCACCCAAGGCTTGCACATCCCAAACCAGTTTGTTTGTAAGAATGAAGTACAGTAGTGCATCTCCCCTTGTTGTCTCCTCCATCACCTGTGTCAGGAAGCTGTCATCAATGCACTCCAGGAGCCTCCTGCTTTGGGGTTTTTCTATTTTTTTTATGCTGTCTCTAAGTGTGAGGTGTGAAGGTATTCTCACCTTTGGTAAATAGCAGGGTGACCAGATGGGTCTAGTCTCTGATATTCCCAGTACCACCTAGTCACTGGCTCATTACTGGACATTTGTTCTAGTGTATTAATTCTGACAGACTTCTTTTTTTTTAAAAATAGAAACATTGACCACCAGGCACAGCCCACAGTAAAAGCAGTTGAACTCTATTTATAATGCAATGTTACTCTAAACTCCCATCACCATCATTTCTGTAAACACTAACCTGTTTAGTGTCAAGTGGCTGTGATAGAAAGGAAGAGCAGAAAGGGATTTTGAAGGAAAATGTGTTCCACCAGAAAGGTTTAACAGCAGTATGCCAAGCCACAGCTTAGGGGAATTTTAATTGTCAGTTCTGGCTATCTCAAAATATTGACAATTGACTTCAGAGGGAGGGTGAGGAGTGCAGCACTTAAGTTACTCTGCACAAAACAGTAATATTCATAAAACTTAGTCACATTCTCTGCACTTGCCACTCATGTCCAGTATAAGAAAAAAATTATGCTAGTCTTTGGAAAGTAGAATAGACATTGAATTCCTTCCCATTTAATAATTTATACCAGGGTCTCAAAAGATCTGCAAAGAAATTGAAAGCAGAGTTGCTTTCAATATTTAAAATGTTATGAATATTCATCTCTCACTTTTACTATGGCTCCTACCCACTACAAACGGAAAGGACAACTGTTCAAAATGTTTTCAATGCTGTATCCATTTAAATGCTTCTCTTCTCCCATACGATTTGTCAAGTCTGCAAATATTACTCAGCCCCCCTGTTTACTTCATATCTGTACATAAAGCATACTGTTGAAAAACAAATTCTCATACATTAGAATCTGCTTTTTGGATTAAGTTTCCTGAAAAACATGTACTATGTTATAGACCATTTTCTATATTGCTATTAATCCCTCAGCTTTCCATAAGAGCATAAAAATACTCTTTAATGCTGGTAATATATTCAGGAAAAAAATATTCTAACTAAAGAAAAACACTTTCCATTGGAACAATAGGAATCTTTGGACAGTTGTTAATAAGAGAGCATTACAAACATATTTTGCCCTCCAAGCATATTTTGTCTGCATATTTTTGCATCTGTGAAGAAGGAAATGTACAAAGAGACAAGCAGAACAGACTGCTTTGTCACCAATAACTTCATTCTTATTTTTACCTTGGCATTAGGATGTTGCCTTGCTTTATATTACAACAGTGTCTCTGCAGGGGAAGAAATGAAAAGGAAGTCTAATTCATCCAGTGGCTCCAGGAAGTGTTATTTGCAGTGTCCTAATGAATCAGTAAATCTCTTAATAAGCAAATACTTTGAATCGATACATAAGAAGTGTACTGGTCATACAGCTGAGATTGGACCCTGTCTGTACACACTCAAAAGCTACTAATTTACATCTCTCTGGAATAGCAGCGAGCAATGCCCAAAAGGCACAAGAACACACTTACCAGCGTGTTGGAAGAACCGTATCCAGCCTCTTGCCGGCAGCATCCCAGTGCGAATCCCATGTTTCATGGAGCTGGCCAAACTCTCAGCACCACTGTTGGTTTTGGATCAGTGGCAAAGAAATGGCAAGCTATGAAGTGGCAATAAGGATAAGAAGGCCCCACGTTGCCCAATATATTGCTCAATATGCATTGTACTTGTATGCTGCTCATAGGCTTTTCCCTGGCCACAATACTGGTGACAGTGTAGTAGTACAACTGGAGCTCACCGAGAGTGTTGTACTTCAAAGTCAGTCTCTAATGCAGTAATACAGACTCTTTGGGACTTCAGGATCAAGACTAGATTAATTGTGTAAGGTGTGCTACAAAAAAAAAAAAAAAAAAAAAAAGAGAGAGAGAGAAGACACTTTCAAGCTATCACAAAGCAACCCAGAAAAAAGCTAGGCCATTAGCAGAAAGGCAATGTCCTCGCTCAGCCTGCACCAATCTGCAGATGGAGCATATGTCCTGGTGCAGGATACAGTTAGAGACATGCTGTAAATAGCAATTTGACCTGAAGAACACAAGTGAACTTTGACATTTTTTTATCCCTCATATTTTGATTTTTCCTTCAAACCCAGGAGACTGAAACAACAGTTAGAAGGAGGCTGTATTCTCTGACAAATATTCCAACACCAAGGAATATGTTTGTTGGTACCTTTAACACTCAGAGTTTATGAGCCTGAAATTCAAGATGAACCATCTAATATAATTTGAACTACAAGCAACACAATATCTTGAACTCTACAAGGTATGCCATGGAGCTCATAAACAGGCCCTAACCGAGGGCCACAAGGAGCAAGAGGATTTGCAGATGTGTTACAGATGCTTGCACCGAACCACAGGGCTTTCCAGACCAAAAGGCTGCGTAACCAGCACAGGACCCTTTCCCAAGGGAAGAGTGCACTGTCCGAACGCTGCCTGCCTGCAAATCTTCCACACAGCTTCAGCACGTGTTAAGGAAGCAATCCTGCTCCTACAGGGCTTCTCATGCAAGAGGCTCCAAGGCTGACAGAGCAGACATTTGGCTATGAAGCATCACGCATTTGTTCCACCACGGAGGTACGCCACTGTTTGAGTTGAGGGTTGCAGCTACCTCATCTATAGCACTCTATATTCAAGTACCTACATGCATTTGAAATTAAAAAATTAAGGCCATCAGCCACATTGTAATGCTTACCTTATGGCAAACGGTAGTCAATGTATAAAAGGGAGGGTTTTCCTCACCTGATATAATATGTATTTTGTATTACCTCAGTACCTGAAAATTTACCGTGGGAAAGCAAGTGCAAAATCACCCAGTTTGATTATGTGAGGATGTAAGATAGCAAGGCTCTTCTACTGCATCTTGTTAATTGACAGAAGTCATCGTACACCTGCAAAGGATATTGTCCTGATTCACAGAGGCAGGTAGAGTTTGCTATCCACCAGCTCAAATACCTCTTTTGAGGTACAAGCAAGTAGGATCTAAGCAGTGATCTTGCAAGGAAAACCCTAGGAAAGCCAGCCTTGTGGTGAAACCTGAGCCCAAATGTTAGCGTTTTTGATTTGAACTACCAAACCACTTTGGGCTATAGCTGGGATTCAATACATAGGGACACTCATCTCAGAAGACCAAAGCAATAGAGCAAGTAGCAACAGGCACAATTTGCAACGTGGAAAACTCCAATCAAATACAAAGAAATGTTTTTATGCCATGAGGGTGCTGACGGGGGAAGAGGGACCCAGGGAGGTTGTGCAATCTCCATCCCCGCAGATGCTGAACACTTGACTGGACGAGGCCTCATACAACTTTATATAATGAGGCTGTGCTTTGAGCGGGGGATTTGACAAGATGACATCCAGAGACCCTTTCTAATGTAAATTATTACAACTCCACTATATTTATCTATTTGCAACATAGATTACTCACTCACTGTCCTGGCATTCCCAGGTTTTCCGGGAGAGCACTACATAGCCCCAGCCCAGATACAAGGAACCCCAAATCCCTTCCGATAAGCAAAATTACTTTCATCTTCCATGAAGAACATTTATGAGTTTGTCATGAGAATCTGCAGCTCTACAGACAATGAAAGGGCCATTCCTGAAATATTTATAGCCTTTCCACTGAAAGACTGGGAACTCAGAACACTAATTTTAAAACAAATAAAAAACCAAAACCAAACCCACACCCTACTAACAATATACACATTTGGGGTTGTTTCTGAGTAAGCTTTGTTACCCCATCTACTTCCATTGATGAACCAAGCTGTCTAGTAGGAGGTTTCTTATATTCCACATCAACTGGTGGTTAGAGTATACCCTGCAGCAATGTGTTTTATAACCTTCTGAAAACATGAAACATTACCATGCGTAATATGAATACGTGAGGACATTCTCATTATATAAATAGAAAACCCTGTTAAACTCTCACCAAGCTAAGGAATATTTTCTTTCCAATATATTGCTTACTTCCTTTGGGAAATTCTGTCCTTAATAAAAAATCACCTTCATAGAGGCTGTAACGTGTTGCTTAAAAACAAGCAAACCAAAACACAAACAAAAAACCCACACACAAATCCTGAGAGAAAAGCCAGGAGGGGAATTAAACATTTGTGCTGTCAAAGCATTAAAAACAAAAATACAGAATGTGCTATATTTAAATTAACTTTAATAAGAAGTACAAAAAGATAATGTTAAGCAATATTTTGCATGTGGTTAATAAATATTCTTCAACAGCAAGCAGTGACACATTCAAACATAAATCCAGTTATTTCTTTTACATTTTAGAAAAGTAACAACTTTTTCCAGTTAAAACAAGGTCACAAATTACGGAATATTATCATTCTCTTTAATTATTTGTAACTATGAAACCTACTAAATAAGTGAACTGTCACCCAGAAGATTTTATGTGACGTTGATGTTCAAGGTTAAGTATACTTACATTTATCATGCAGTTTCTTACTGTGCATATTTGATTGGTGTTTAATTTTCTTTAAAATTATTGGTTCCATTCTTCCTGTTTCCTTATTTCTTGTTAATATACTGGAAGCATCTATTTTCAAACTCCTATATATTTTCACGCCTAAGAAGTGACTCACTCAAGTATATTTGTCATACAATGCATAAATGCTCTCTGACTCCAGCCCAGCTGAGAAATTGCTAACAGTGTCTGAATCAGACTCCATGGGTTTTTTTACTATTTTTTAAAAATCAAGTATAACAAGACTTAGTGTAATCACTTCCATTAAAATTAAAGTGCTTTCAAATGTTTCCTAACAAACTGACTATTTGGAGGGGAGAGGGTGAAGGAGTGCTGCTTAGGAACTAATTTTTTAACAGTTTATAGATACGGTGTATATTATACGCATGTATTCTAATAGATGTAAAGTACTACATTGCATTCCGTGCTAATGCTAAGCTACAGTAGCCTATAAACTGATAAATTCAGGCAAAATGAACATCTAATAAAGAATATCAAAAGCAGTTGATCAAAGCATCATTTTGTTCCATACCCTATTTCCATCCACACTCAACAGCATAGATAGATGGAGGAAGTACTGGAAAGCAAATGTAACACTTCAACCTGTTGAAGTTCACCTCTTTGAATATTAGATGAATGAAAGCACTCAATGCAATCATTAAAAACCTTGAATACATAAAGACACACTCCAGGCCACTTGATCAAGTGATATATTCACAATATTATATAAGGAATTCAAATCTGGAAGCAAAATATAACTTTTAAATCATCCATCAATAAAAATATATTCATATATTTATGTAGACACCAACACTAGAGGAAGAGTATACATCATCTTGCATATTTTAAAACATCCTCCAAATTCCTTTTTGTGAGTGTTATCACCTAATCCTAACTCACAGCACTTTCACAATATTCTTAAAAGTCATTAATATATACCAGGAATGAAAGAGACATCAAGTCCTCCATTTCAGTATGGTTGGCTATTCTTTTAAGGACTTATTTTCACGGATTAAAGAACTAAGCACCTCTATTCAAAGGAGAGCCCAGTTGTACTCTCAGGCATGCTCCCATTCTGGAAAAATTCCTTACTGACTTCAGTGGCGCAGATGAATATCCTGAGGGTGCTAATCAGCTTTATTTTATTCAGTGCAAATTTTGCCCTGATCTTAGTCAGAGAGGTCAAGCCCTCAAAGTTTAGCCTCTTCCCAGTAATATGTAATCACATACTCCAAAACGTGAGTTCAAAGATTCACCTAGAGAGAACTGAATCTAGAAAATCAAATGGTTTAAAGTAGAGGAAAACAAACTTTTTATGTGATTAACATCTGCCATTCATTGAAAGAAACTTTTGAGCCTTTACCTTCTACTGCTGAAGATCTAAAGTGATGAAGTCACTCTGATTCTCAGATGGCTGGAATTAACAATTGGATTCAGACTAGTGTTAACAGTTCTGGTTGTTAGGGAGTTTGGGTTATCTACAGAAATGAGGTGGAGGAGGTCTCCTTGATTAACAAAAAAAATAAATTAAGAGAAGGTAGTGTTAAGGAGATACTTAAGGCTATATTGCAAGCTGACAGCATTCTAGCAGAAGGTACATTGTCACTGGGAAGAGGCAGAAGGAATCCTAAAATTCCGCTTTTTAAAAGAACCACTCACTTTGCTGGGGGCTGAAGCGTGAGCTGATTTTCATATAAATTCACTTAATTACTTTAATGTTTTGAAGTCCTTAAGATAAAAACTTTATATATGACATCAAATTATACCACATTCAGAGATTCTATTTAGATTTGTTCAGACGTCTGTACATTTATCATGCTCTTTTTTTATTAAATTACGCTATTTAACTTTTTTGGCTCATTTTAAAATGTTTTCTTCCTCTGCTTTAAAACCCATTGCATTGTTTTATAAATTTTAGCATTATGTGTCTACACATAATGGGGCATAGATGGGTGATAGCTTCATACCTGTACTGAAATAATCTTTCATGCAAATTTGTTAGTAATGGAAATGTTCAGAAGCATAGACTTCATCTATTTTGTGAAAGGCCAAGGTAAAACTTGTGCACCACTAAGCTTCCAGAATAAAAATGAGAGGTATGGAGGATGGATGCTGACTGTCTGTGCTTAAGTGAAAGTCACACCCCTTGAGAAAACAAAACCTGGAATTAACAAAGTTCTGCTTCAGTCCTGAAGCTTCTTTTCCCTCCTCCTCCCTAGATGTCCCAGGTGGGAGGAAGTACACAACATTGCATGGTTTTCACACAGCAGTCAGCAGAAGCCTCTCAGTTTCAAAGGCACAACTCGCATCCCTCAAGTTCAGCAGACTTATGCAAGAAGTATATCAATTTCATATGCTCTAAAAGTTACTTTCCTACAACTCACATATGGTAATGAAGGCTCAGAACTGAAGCTGAAACAAAAATACACATTACCTGCTTCAGTGGCTTCTTCCTCAATTATCTCACAATCCACTGACACAGCAACAAAAGCCTTTTGCTGCTTCTCTTTGCCCCTTTCTTCCCCCATACATCTGCAGCTCCTCCCAGCTGCTTCTGGTTGCTTTCACACAGACAGTTTGTGGTCACCCCACTTTTAAAAAGTCTCACCACCCCGTATCTTATCTGTAATCACTGGGAAGAGAGGCTGATTCAGTAAGGCTACTGTTTGGTGTCTAGTGAAGCTCTTTCGTACTCTCTCTGCTGACTATACAGGCAGACTAGCTCCTTCATTTATCGTGATGTTCAGTGGTATGAGTAGTCTCCCAAGCTAAAACTCCTACCTCAGAACAGCTACCGTAATAATTTTTTAAAAGATGCTCAGCAATGCAGCAATTACAAGTTGAATTAACCCAGCTATGGGAGGTGAAGGTAATTTCCCTGGCTACAACATAACTGAGAAGTTTGGAAGCCACTCTTTTAAATGCAATCTGTTAAGAAGTCTCCAGCAGTCAACCATGGCTGATAAAAACCCTGCTGATCTCTATATTCTTCATGCTGATTTATAAATTACTGTTACATTACTGGCCATATACATCCAGAAGTACATACCCCAGTACTACATTGGAAATCTATTTAATAAACCTTGTTCAGAATTATTATGGTAATTCCAATTCAAGTTTACCACGGTGTTATATGATTGTATTCATTGTATTCATTTCTGAAGTCACATAAATTATGACACCCTGGCCCAAGGATAATGAGAAAAATAAATTAGATTAACATGTCAACCAAAAGTTTCACTGGTAGATTCCATGTGCAAGTCTTTGATAGGAAAGTGACTTGTGTTTGCTCACTCATGCTCTCTCTCCCCACTTTAAGTATTTAAGACCAGCAAGTTTTACCCAATTTAAATGAAACTTCTGGGTGTTTGCCACATAAATTTGTGAGACCAGCTTTAAAACCCCAGGCAGATTCTACACTGTCAAATGGAAAGAAGGCCTAACTCTTGTATTCCAACGTTGCTTGCACGATGCTTGCGTTCACTTAAATGTTCACATTCAAATTCACTTATCCAGTTGTTAGTCTTACAAATTTGCAACATGTGTGTAGTCAGTTTACTCGCTATAAATGTTTCAGTAGTGAAACAATAAAGCAGACTCTGTCCTCCCACAGGAGGAGTTTGCTTTAATACAGACCAACTGAACTAAACGTGAAAGTGAAACTCTCCTGGAGCGTGCGCACTCAAAAGCCTTGCTGATGCCCACGATAACTGCATGTGGATGTTTAAAATGTATTGTTTTTCACTGAGTGAATTTATATAGTACACCTACTTTTTTATATTAGTGTGCAATAAATGCTTCTTTAGCATGTGATAAACACCTGATTTTTTTGTCTGACTGACTCTAAGCATACACAAGCATACAAAAAATGGTCAGTGAATGAAAAAATAGTTGTACCCAATAAAAGCAGTAGCAGCAGAGCTGACTAACATGAGGCTTCTTGTGCAAACTGAAGATACGCTTTTTGCATGCAGCTCTGAATTACACAGATGTTATCTTCCAGAGAAGAATTCTTGTTGAAGAAGACTTGTACTGTTAAAAACCTTTGGGTAAGGATGCAAAATCCTTCCTTGTCAGGTAATCCAACATGCCTCTGAGCACACTCATGTTTGTAGTGGGGAGCGTCATGCATGGGGCAGTACACAACATTGTTTAAACATTGTCAAGGGTTTGGAGTAGCTGGCATGTGGCCAAGGGTGAAACATAAACCTCTGTTTCTCATACCCCAGTCCAGTGAGGTTTGGAGAGTCCCTAAATCTTGCTGATGTGAACAGAAGGTAAGAACTCCCACCAGGTCACAGGAAGGAGACCCCAGCTACAGAAAACATAATCAAGCTACTCAAGTTCAAGAGAAGGTTAGCATGGGCCT
Organism: Phaethon aethereus; assembly: GCF_964289735.1. Lineage (NCBI taxonomy): Eukaryota > Metazoa > Chordata > Aves > Phaethontiformes > Phaethontidae > Phaethon > Phaethon aethereus. The sequence continues at coordinate 56,712,083 of NC_138578.1, read as the reverse complement.
CCATTAAACCATACAGTCAGAGCCTTTTGCCAAAAAACAGAGTTAAAAGTGAAGGGATTTTTCTACAGTTCTAATATTTACAATTATTTGTACATATGTACATATTTATATATTTATTCATACCTGGACATGTGACATTAAAGGGATAATTTATATTTTATAAATGAAATATTTAAAAATGTATAATACCACGAAAAAACCTTTTTTTATTGCTTGCCTTCCAGCCTTATGCTCCTAATCACACTATTGCACACATCTCCATGTTGCATGGAAGATCTACATTTATATATAAATATATATGAAAATAAGCATATTTTTATTTTCATGTTCTGAGTAAAGTGCTCATTTTTTAACTACTGCTGTCAAGAAAGGTTTACTCTGATGGTTTAATTAGAGGGACTTCAAGGGATACACACCTTGTCCATGCTTCTCCCTTTCATATATAACTTATGAAATGCCTTTATTTTCCTGATGTCTACTCTGTCTTAACTGTTAATTCTATCCATAATATGCATTTGTGACCTTGGCATCTATACTGTCACACAAAGTACAAAACAGAATCACATTAAAAGCAAAGAAAAAGCAAGAAAATAAAACAGGAAATGAAAGCAGTGTTTCTCTGTTGGTTTTAGCACATTTCCATGTCTTAAGATACTTTTTATTTGATTTTAGAAACATTTGTACAACTTCGTTAAACTCTGAACATACCTATTTTATGCACTATACTCAAGTACTGTACAAAACTGCAATAAATGACACTATACGACTACATATGTCTCTACTAGAAGACATCATCATAAAGGTGTATCTTTTTTTAAAGGTCAACTAATAACTGCTAATGTATGTGTGAATCGAAATATTTTTCATTGGCCAAGTATACTAAAGTCTAAATACAGTACACAATTATTACTTATGTCATGATTTACCAGGCCTTTAGGGGCATAAAGAATCTTTGCAAAGGCTCAGATGAAAAACAATTTTACTGATCAGTATTAAATGTTCATATAAAATTGCAAATGGCAGCTCCAATTTTGCTGTATTTGTCTATATGAAATACAGTTGATACCTACTGATGATGCATGACCTTTTATTAAAAAAATAACATTCAAATCTTAGCAAAACCATTTCTAGTATACAAAGTTGTTGTAAAGTTATGTCAGCGAAATGTAAAGTTGCAATTTACAAAAGCAGCAGTAAATTTTATTATACGGACAATTTCCTGAACTTAAATCATGGTTCTTGTTTCCCTTGAAAACAATGCTTTCTGGGACAAATACAGGTAAATATTTTAATGGCAGGTTTTATGATAACATTAAGCAAGGAAAAAGAGTGTATTATATTACTGATATACTTAACCCTGAAAAATTTCTGAGTGCTTTTATGAACCTGACAATAATCCAATTAATAACAAAATCAAAAAGCAAAAAATTCCAACCCTGCTGAACCAGACAACCTGGCTTAGCAACATCAAATAAACAAAACAGTGAAAAGAATAAGAGTTTCACTAGCAGAAGTTGGTTGATATTGGAAATTTGAGTAACACTTGGTTTTCCCTGAAATCAGTTAGAAGAGTTCATTAACAACTTCAAACAGGACAGAAGTAAGAAACTTGTGGCTTTTGCCATATAGTAGTCTTTACTACCTCTTCAGCCTAACTAGTATCCAGAATGTTTGTGAACAGTAGAACTGGATGACCTCCATACTCTGTTATGTACATGGGTACTGCTATTGTATGAAACAATTACATCTTTTTAAAAAAATCTTTTTTAAATGACAGTTTCTTTCATTAAAGTAGAATTAGTTACGTTATAGAAAAATATTTTAACTTTAAATTAAAAAAATACTGTTCCTAAATTATTATGTAGGATCATATCTTCATTTCATTGTACGGAGAGAATATAATTCTGTATATTTAAATCCTAGTTTAACAGAACTCCCCTGGGTAGAACTTTTAAAGAGCTGGCTATATTTGCCACGGGTGCTATCTGTTTACAGACCCATGAATTAACACTGTGTCCCTCCTTTGGAGATACACAGATAAGACATCTATATACACTCTGTACATAATGGTTCACAGATTAGCAGTTATTAGTCGTACTGTACATAGCGAACAACCTATCTGATTAGAATGATGCTTTAAGTCCTCAGTGCAATTCAGCTTTTAGGTTGATGGCGCAAAGCCAAGTAAGACAGGCTCCCTGTTTAGATATGTAGCCCAATACACTAAATTAAAAGTACCAAATAAGACTGGAAACACTATTCTAGACATTCTGTCAATTTTGCTAACACTGTTGAATGTCTTCTTTGCTTCCTGTGGCTTCGCTTCTGGTTTTGCCTTGTTGGGTTCTGCAGTTGTAGCACTCTTGGAGATGGTTGGTAGCACTGAGTCCTTGGTAATATTTGGAGCATAGTTGGCAACAGCCACTGCATAGGCATTGTTTTTCTTAATGACAGATGCTTTTTCTTTTTTCTATTGGAAGACAGCATGAGGTTAAATATTTAATGTGTATTTGCCAGAATAGACTTAATAAAACATCATTGCAAATGTAAAAGAAACAAATGAGTATGTGTGAGTATTTTAAAATAAATACCAGGAATACCATACTTATAAATTCAAATATAAGGAAGACACTCCCCATCTATCCAAAAAGAAGGTACAGATAACATAAGAACGGTCTAAAAACATGGACTCTTGCACCATCAAATTCCCTACTGAAATTACATGAGGAAAGGTCTGTTACTGTGATTGTAAGGATAACTGGAAAAGAGTTGGTCTTTCTCTAGCTGCTTTATATCTGGCTCTTTACCACAGAACTTCAAGATCTTTAAAATGTTCTCTGTTAGGAGAACTAGGAGGAGTGAATGGGCGGACTGGAAAAAATAATATTACCTGGCATCGTAATAAAATGAAAATTAGGCCATCTTTCCCATATAATTCTGGCATCACTATTATTTGAACATCTCATAACATGCCTCTAATAAATAAAGGAATTTCAGTAATGGTCAACATTTTAAAGACATTCTGGAGAAATATGTGTGTTTACATGTATATACATAGACACACAGAGAGATGTCAGAAGGAGATTACAATTAAGAGAAAGGACTCCAGCCTGGTAGTTGCAGAAGTGAGCTGAGAACTAGCCCAAGAACTATTGTTTTTCAGAAATTATTGTTTAAAAAAATGCAGAAGAATGATGAAAATGAGCATTAGAACCCCAAAAATAACAGAAGATATGAAAAGTGGGATGGAATGACAAGAATTTAATGGAGTTCAGCAGAGGGAAATTTAAGTCCTGCACCTGGGGAGGAATACCCCCATGCGCCAGTACAGGTTGGGGCTAACGGGCTGGAAAGCTGGTTTGCAGAAAAAGCCCAGGGTGTCCCGGTGGAAACCAAGTTGAACACAAGCCAGCAATGTGCCCTCACAACAACAGAGGCCAACACCCTCCTGGGCTGCGCTACCAACAGCGTTGCCAGCAGGCCGAGGGAGGTGATCAGTCCCCTCAACTCAGTCCTGGTGAGACACATCCAAAGTGCTAGGTCCAGTACTGGGCTTCCCAGTTCAAGAGAGACATAGACATAATGGAGTGAGTCCACTGAAGGGCCACAAAGATGACTGAAGGCCTGAGGCACCTGAAATATGAAAGGCTGAGAGAGCTGGGACTGTTCAGCCTGCAGAAGAGAAGGCTGAGGGGGGGATCTTATCAATGTATATAAATATCTCATGGGAAAGAGTAAAGGACCAGACCAGATTCTTCTCAGTGATACCCAGTGGAAGGACAATCTGAAATACAGAATTTTCTACTTAGACATACAAAACCTTCTGTTTTACTGTGAGTGTGACTGAGCACTGGAACAGGTTGCCGAGAGGTTGTGGAGTCTCCATCCTTGGAGATATTAAAAGACCACCTGGACATGACCCTGAGCAACTGTCCCTAGCTGACCCTGCTTGGAGTCGGGGGCATGAACTAGATGACCTCCAGAGGTCTCTTCCAACCTCAGCAATTCTGTGTTTTTATGGAATTGTGTATGCTTTCAAATGGCTAAAGTTCACCCAATGGCAGTCCAATGGAGAGACTATGTCTATAGATAGATACAGGATCTGTAGGTAATTGAGTACAGGCTTGAATTTTTTGACATCTATATAGGTACACAGGCTAGCTCTGCAATATGACTATAATGCTATAAATGGATTCACTACTTTGCAGCAATCTCAAACTAAGAAACTCCTAATAACCTACAGGAAAGAATGGAAGGATTTCAGTTTCTCAGGAAGCAAGGCTCTCCGTATATGTTAGAAGCAGGGAAATAAATATTAGATTCAGCCCACATCTTCCACAACATACAGAATTAAACAGATGAAGAAATGGTTAACTTCTGTCTCATATAAGAAACTATCAGCTATTGTATTGGTTTGGTTTGATTTTTAACCTAATGTAAGTAGCACAAGTGAGGAAATTCTTGTCCCATTTCCGATACAGATGTATTCCAATTTTTTACTTCTGCTGGAAGCCATCTACCCAATTGCCAAATTTGTTTTTAAATTAGCTCAAATTTTATATTTATCAGGGCCATCTACAAATCTTGATAAGATCTTCATGGTTAGAAGCTGTACCTGAAATACCTTGTCTCAGGAGTTGGTGTCACGTAAAAAGAAAATCTGGGACCGGGTGGGAATTCAGTATTGTTCCTTATCAACTGGAGTGTGACAAAGAGCTGATCAAATATGTAGCTTGTCCCTGCACCTGCTTTCCTGTGAGACAATCTCCTTGTTGACAGCACTTAAGATAGGAATTTCCATACAACATGACCACAGATGACTGTCACTGAGGAAACATAATTCACTTCATTTGGTGAAGAGTAAGCTTGGCTTTAGGTGCATAGATGCATTCAACAAAAATAAGAGGAAACTACCAAATCAAATTATGAGAGGAACAGTCTGATCTATCATTCTTTTCTTTCAGACACACTTAGTGTGTTTTTAAAAGGTATCTGTAATACTGTTAATGAGACCTGCAAAATAAAGATGAACCATATTTTTCTATGAGAAACTACAAATATGTTAAAACTTCAGCGCTTTGTTAAGTCAGTTTGAAGAAAATAGAGAACTGGACATGTCAATGATATATAAATCTTGAAACAGAATGTCTAATTTTGTCATTCCTAGGGAAGGAATATTATCTAGTTGTTAAACAGCCACCACTCCTAAGATCATATGACAACACTGTTATATTAATTTAAATGAACAGCCAAAGGACAATTGGAGAGTTTATAAGCGCTCCCTACATTATTACAATGCCAGGGCAATGTGCCAGTCTTAAATGCTTCACTCATGACACGCTGATAAACTTGTAGTGGTTCAGAATCTACTGCTAGCATGAGGGAACAGGTCCTGAAGCTGTGGATAGTTCACATCCTTCTGGAAGCCACAGGGAATTCTAAACAATGTACTCATTTCCTCTCATTTTCCTTTACCGTTAGCTGAACATTTTGCTTCTTTATGCATTGTGCTTTACACATTCAAAGCGCTGAGAAACCATCAGTTAATTAAACTTTGCTTCACGTCTACTATTATCATCTAGGAAGGAAATAATATTCTATCCAATTTTAAGGAGAACCACAGAAATCAGAGTATTCTTTGTCAGAAGAAATCCTTTTCCATTGGTAGAATCAGCGACTGAGATAGGACAAACTTACAGATAGTAAGTCAGTCAGAACAACAAGTCAGCTTTAACATTTGTTCTGTGTTAGTAAAATTATAAACTGTAAAGCTTGACACAAATTTAGGCACATCACCAGTTCATTTTGTTCACAAAACATAAATTCTATCAGGTTAAAATTTCTTCATGCTATCACACCTACACTACCATTAATGCCAGAAAATTAAGGCGTGACTGTGTTTCTGCGCACTCAGAGCATCAATACATCATAGGCAAAGAAGAATTTTGTACAACTGCTACTTAAATTAGTTTAAAATTTAATGACTACATAACATTAGGGATAAGTTTCAGAATAACTTAAAATGTTCAAAACTTCTAGATTTTGTTATTAATAGCTTTTACATATACATGTATTCAGTTTTTCTGATCCTTAGTTACCAGGAAAATTATTATACATTATATCTTTCTGTAATCTTTTTCTTCTTTCCAACTCAATTTGATTAAATAATAAAAAAGTGATCAACCACTATAATCTGGATTAAATTTTCTGAATAACCAGATAAACAGTTGTATCTGAGGAGTCAAGAAACATGTTAGATAGTTCCAAATAAAAAAAAAAAAACACAAACCAAAAAACAATGTGCTTGATAACTAAACCTGGACTCTTGAGACCAAGTGAGATTAGCTACATCAGGGCACATATATTATTGTTCAGGACAGAAAATAGATCTACATTCTGTTGATTTAAAGTATCAAGTTTTTTTGTTTATATATAGCAAATTTTATCAAAACAATATATTACAGCTGGTTTAGTGCAACTGGGTGGAAATAGGGCTATTTCCTTAGGACTTACCTTATCATTCACTACACTTTTTCCATCCCAGGCCCATCCTCGTTTTGTGAAATAATTTACAGTTGCAAATTCAATTAATGCAGAGAATACAAAGGCATAACAGACAGCAATAAACCAATCCATAGCTGTTGCATACGCTACTTTGGGAAGTGAATTTCGAGCACTGATGCTCAGTGTTGTCATTGTCAACACAGTTGTTACTCCTGCAAGGGGACAAAAAACCAGAATATCAACAAATTTACTTGGATTTTGAACGTTAACAAAAATACAAACCAAAAATTATTATGGTATATTTGTGAAACACAATGGAAAATTTGCTTATCTATGTTGCTGACAAACTGCTAGAACCATATTAAAGGCTGCATCTGGAGTTTCTTTTGAAGTATTTTAGTTCAATTTTGTTGTCTAAACTTCCCTATTTTAATCTGCTGAAGATTTTACTTACAGGAGATAGGTTTGTTGGGTTTTTTTTAAGCTATCAGGACAGATAAGAGACAAAATTAACAATTCCTTAATGGAAGCATAATATTTTGCAGCATTACGGCAATAATGATTAATACGTTAATGTTTGGTGGCTGTCTTCATTGCAGTGGCTGCAGGTCTGGCAACCATCTTTACTGACAGTATCACACAAATTGACCTTTATTATTAGAAATAATGTTTGGGTTGGTTTTTTTTTTCCCCCCTCAGTAGCTGTCTCACTAACCATCCAGTGATATAGTTGAAGACATAAACAGGTTAAGTTTTCATTCAGGTAACATGGATTTTTTTCTAGAACAGCACATTGATTTGAAATGCCTGATTGTTATAACTGTAATTATGTGTCAGAAAAACTAGACGATCCAGGAAGGTTGTTCTTTCACTGCGGCAGTGACCCAGTAGAAAGCCAGGAATTATGATCTCAAAAAATCAGAAAAAAGATACATGGGAGGAAAGGAAGAGAACATATTTTCTGAACCAGTTTTAGCAAGCAGAAACCTACAGCCACAAACGCAGTCTCCATTCCTTAAGTAAATCAGCTCTCCCACCTCAGGCTGAATCACACTTAGACAAACTAAACTATTCCCTTTGTAGCACGCCATTAAATACGTCTCCAGAATGAAAAGCAGCATAAAGTGGTATACTTCGCACAGATCAGCAAAGCTACACTCCATTATGACAGGCAAAGGCGATGCCATGGCAGAAGTACTAGTAAGAGCACATCACAGCTTCAACAACTACACACTCATGAGATTGTTGTAAGCGGATTGCCAGGAGAAAGGAATGTCACTCTCCCTCAGCCACATCCTCCGCTGTCAGCAGTCTGTCACCCGAGTTCTGCAGGATCGAGCCAGCTCAAATTTTCCTTCTGCTACGAGAGAAGCATTTTTAACCACTGTGTGAGAGGGAAGAGAGGCGGCAGTTACACCTACCCTTCGGGCTTTGCAATTTCCATCCCTCCTGTAAAGAACCTCTGTCTCTGAGGGTCCTACAAAGGATGACAGAGCAAAGCTAAGTGGACTCAGCCTCAGCGCTGAGTTGAGCGCTGATTGTGCTTGAAGTGCTTCCAAAGGCTTGGGCAGCAGGGAAAACATGGCACAGAAACATCCTGCTGAGTCACACGGTATCCAGACACCTATGCAAACATAACTCCCTAATTGCCATTTTTCAGCCTCTGTATATTAAAGTGAATTTGGTCTGGAATCAGCCGTGACACTGTTGTGACCTGCTAGCCTACAAGATGAAAAAGCAGCAGCCATCATACTATATTGTACAAAACGTGTAGACAATATATTTTGTAAAGAACTCACACTCTCCTTACACTTATGCAACATATGGCTTAATTATTTTCAGCGCCTCAGGGAAAAGGCAGTCTATCTTACATTTAAAATTATCACATGCAAATTTTAACACTGGTCCTGAGTTGCAGATAAATCATTTTATTTATACAGAAGTATCAGTAAAGTGATTGTTTCTCAGAGATAAGGTGACCTTATCCACATGTAAATATATACAGTTGCTAAGGTACTCTCCTGTTTAAGTTCAACCTTTTAGAACAAACTAATCTTCTTGAAGCCCCATTGGCTTCTTCAGAAATCTAATTTAAGATTAACTGCTGACCTTTTCTAGTCTTAATTAAAACATCATGAATTTACATCTTGTATCTTGCTACCAGTTGACAATTTCTCTAAAAAGTTCAGCAAGCCACACCACTTTGTGACCCAAATGCTAATCAAACAGCACATTGTCAGACAATTGCCAATGCACTTTCATTTATTCCTTCACTCCATAAATTCAGTGATGTTCAAGCTACCACAGTCATTTAACCTGAATTGAGTGGGAAAAAATTGGACAGAAAATTTCACCTGTGACACCTGTCAGTTTAGGAATCTCTAGTATTTTTACACTTGCTAATTCTTCAGTCAAAAGACAGATGATTTTGCACATTATAGTTAATTTGAAAAATCAGTATTATCAAGTCTTCTTTAGGAAAAAAAGATTGAATAGAAATAACCTGTCTCCTTGTCACTGCTAAAGCTGAAAGGAGGACTGAAAAATTATTAATGTGGAAGAATATGGTCAACTTGTAAAATAAAACACATTTATTTCACAAAGATTAACTTAAAAACCCCATAAACTCCATACACTGAGCAGATCAAAACCGTTCCTCATTGCATTCATAATGCTAATGAACTAAAATTGATATAAAAAACAGCGAGTAGATTGTCTCCTTACAATGAGGTAGTCAAAATATTAGAAGAAATCAATCTTGTCCTCTAAATCATATACTACTCTGAACAGCCCAAATAATTTAACAGGCTATATGTAAAGTCTGCATGTTTTCTCACTATGATGTAGAAGGACCATAGTTTATATATAGGTCAAGAACTATCTTCTATAGCCCAGTGCCCGAGAAATGGGTCCCAGAAGGACAAGGACAGGTATCGTCCTGTAAGAGACCACAAGCAGCCATCAGTTTGTCTTTAAAAAGGATCCAAAAAATAAACCGTTGGCAATTCCTTTTGATAGCATTTCCCTTCTCTGAAGGGGACCAAGCATTTTATACACGATAATAAATATGCCTCAACATCATTGCAACTTTTGTTCTCAGCAATGTGTGCCTATAAAAGCTAAATATCTTCTATCACTACAGATTTATCCATTCAGGCCAAGACGAGCTATTTGATTCCCTAGGATTATTTTTTTTTTTTTTTTTTTTTTTTTACGGTGCCACTTTTGAAATGGCATCTGCACACTAGAGAGAGGTTATCCATCTCCAGAGCTATAAATCCAACACTTCTTACAGGCACTAAACTTATAGATGTGAAAAATACCAGCTCTGTCCTATTTTGGATTCCAGGATAGACGGATACCATTCAATATGTGTTTAAAGTTAGACAGCCACCTTTGGTCAAACAGTTTCTGTTACTCAACGGTATAGGGAACTGTCATGCAACAGCAGAGGAGGTAAACTGAAAAAACCTAGAAATGCCTAATTAAAAAATATACAATGGAAATTGGAGGAGCTAGCACATAAATATTGAAGTTAAAATCTGTTATGATGACTAATTTATGCCCCGTGTTTGTATGCTAAAGTCAGGCTGAACCTTGAGAAGTTTTTTCAGATCCTAATTTCACCTCTTGTGTACCAACTGATTTTTCTAATCTAAACAGATTTTAGTCTACTAAATCATGTCCTAGACTTCTTGTGTTAGAATGTGGACATCTCCTTTGCAAATGAAAGTAAAAGGCCTGAATGAGTCACCAAAGGACAATTTCTGTAACAAGAGTGGTACATCAGCTTTGCAAATAATTCGTACAAAATGCTTAAAATGTGTTCCATTTCTTATAATGTCATGCTACTCCTCCCACAATTTTATCTTTTCATCACAGCACTTTGCAAAGCTATGCATAGCGGCTGAAGAACATACCACAAAAGGATTGATAAATTACTTTCTTTTATTAGGAAGCTAATTCCATCACTCTATTATTTCACTCTCTCTTTTTTCTTAACAGAAATTGCAAATGTTGTTAGTTAATTATATCACTCAACCTGGACCAAAACCTGAATAGATTTATAAATACAAACAACATAGCAGAAAGAAAAGACTGTTGTCCCTTTTACAGAGATAGAGATTACTACTTCATTTTATCACTCCAAGAGTAAATGCTTTGAGGTCTAAACAAAAGCTTAAAAATTCTGGAGATAGTGCAATTTTAAAGTATTATACCATAACATTTGGCTACACACCATACTGTTTCTTTTTTACTTATGCAATGTATATGTATTAACTTGAGAATACAATACAAAAGGAGTGAACACTGATTCTACTTAGACACCGGCAGGTAAGTCTGAACAACCATTGAGAGAAAGATTGCAGAAAATAGCTCAAGTGCTCTGTCTACTCTTCTTACTAAAAGAACAACTCAAAAGATCAGAACCCTTTTTAAATAGCATGGGAGGCCAAGGACAATAACATACTCTATTTCCAGAAAAGTTGCATTCAGTCAGTCAGTCAAGCTACATATACATACTGTGAAAGTCAGTGCTCATATTGTTTCCCTGTACCAACAGTGAGCAATGGAAGAGAGTTCCCCATCAATCGACAGCTGAGCTAATTCCCAAAGCTGAATGGCAAGTGCTATTTACCCCGGCTCCAGTAAAAGTTGCACGTCACTATGCCACTATTAGAACACGAGCTAGTGTCTTGGCTCACCACTGAGCCGAGAAGACATATTAGTTTGTTTGCAGCCAGCTCAGTCTCTAAGGGCTACAGTTTTTCAGGTATGCTTGCCCACTGCCTGCCACTAGAGTGTTATGTCTACAGTTAGCAGAAAATCCCAGTTAAGAAATTATAGACTGAGAGTTGTGAGTGGTGGGATATCTCTAAAGGCACAAAAGATAATGTAAAAGGAGAGAGTTGAGATTTTTTTTCAACAAAAAGGGAAAAGCTACTTTTATATACAGAATTTTTCAAAAGGAAGGGTCAACGTTATTCAATTCCCATGTAAAAATAACCAGAGAACAAATATGAACTTTTCTTAGGTTCCCCTTTCTGTAGCTGCACAACTAAAAAGTCTGTCTATTTCGGGTCTAAATGGCTTTTTGCTTCAAAACATGCATTAATTAATATAGGTTCAGAAAAAGATAAGCAAAGAACAGGAGTAGGAATGCAGCATATGAATAAAAGGATCACAGGGAACAGAGTCTTGAGAACAGAACATAGCTATGTGAATTTAAAGTTCTGCGTCGTGGACAATGTATTAAAAAATAATATGACTGTTAATTTTTCTTCTTGCCTGCTTCGGATATCAAAGAATATATATCTAATTAAATTAATTTTAACATTTTCATTCCTACTCTGTGTGAGTTAAAACACATAGATAACTGTAGTAGTAAGAAAACTAAAGTCTGATTTTTCTGTCACCTGCATCTAATGCTGCCATTCAAATATATGTGATGTGTCTAAATGTTATGACCCATTAAAAATGAAGCAAGAATTCAATAAGCTACACAAGATTAGTTTTGCTAATATTGTTGGCACTAAATGGGTAACAATAAACACGTTACTAAAAGAAACAGATTGTAATCTTGCACTAAATGAAGGCATTATGAACCAGGCTTATTCCCTTTCGTCAAAAATGCAATCAAATGCTTTTCAAATTTATCTGCTAGAGAAAACACATTCAGGATTTATTTAATTAACAATCATAAAACTTTCTTCTTCCAAGATTTTAAAGCAAAGTTGAAACAATATAACATTAAGCCATAATTCATTTGGGATAGCACAGGTCAACAATATTAAATAGATGCCATAAAGAAAAGGCATTAAAGAGCTCAACTATAAAAGAAGCCTTATTATACCGAGCCCTTACTGTTAACCTAGAACTTGAAACTACATTGCGAGAGAATAGAAAGGGGAAAGAAAAGTAACTTCTTCCAAACATGGATAAATGCTAAGTGGTGCTTTGAATAACTGGGAGTTACGTTTCTTTTAAAGGAAGAGTACTCCAGTAGTTGGCCCTTTCCAGGACTTCGTAGCTCGCAAGAAGGTACTTGAAATAAATTTCTTATTGATTCTGAAAAACACTTTATCAAGACTAATACTTTCTACTTAATCATATTGTAATATTAATATATTTATTATACAATGCAAGTGACTACTCCATATAAAAACTAAAAATTAAGTGTGATCAATAAAAATGTGAAGTAAAATCTCCTGCAATTTTTGTATCCCCTGCTGGAAGTAGCTTGTTTTATTACCTCAGCTGTAGTACGGGCTTCATGTGTCACTGGGTGGAGTCTACCTGAAAGTACCACCGAAATGAGACCTTGCTGCCCAGCTCTAGCGGTCAAGGTTAATTCATTACAAGCCAGAAGACGGTAAGTAGCAATGGATGAACTTTGTTATGAAACTGTGGCTAACTTCACATTTTTGTAAACACATTTAGGCAGGAGACCAGAGGGTATCAGAAATCCCAGTGACAACTGCTGCCAGTAGGTATGGAGAAAGATGGGGAGATTCGCCTGGGGCTACATGATTACAGAGGCCATTGGCAGCTTATGCTGACAATTTCATCTAGAGTGTAAAAGAATGTTAACAAACAGCTCCTCGGGGGACCTCCAGCTCAGTGCAGATGGCTAAGCCTGAGATGCAAATGCTGCACGGAGGGGCTAGGCTGCTCCATCAGGCAGAGCCTGGACTGGTCGTCTTCCCTGGGGTTCACGGTGCCTGGAGGGAACGGAGTCCTGACTGGTGCATGAGGTGCATGGCTGTGTGGCAGAAATAAAAGACTAGCATAGAAATTGCTATCTCCTTGGTGCTTAGCAAACAGATTTTAGATTTTATGTCACTGGATGGTGTGGTTCTGTTCTTGTGCCCATCCTGCCCAGGTCGCTCAGGACATCCTGAAACAGGACACTATTCATTACCCATGTTATGCTAATGCCCCAGCAGAGTAAAGCAGCAGGCTGCTATGTAGATATTATTTCTTTTAAAAAAATAAAATTAAATAAAAAATAAATCAAGAACAAGAAAGAGGCATGCAGGAAGGGACACAACATTCCAGGAAAACTATCCCAGTGCCTTGTTACTGATGACACAGTAACAGAAAGTGCCTTTTAGGAAGAGAAGATGAGAGACTGGTTTTGGGCAAATGAGTTACAGGAGGACGGTACAGAGAAGGGCAAAGACAGAGATACAGAAGGATTTGACAGTGTACTTGCAAACTTGGTAAACAGGAAGGTGCGTTTTGATTAGCAGAAATGGACAAATTCACAGAAGATTTTGAAGAAAGAAAAAAATTATCTGCCTGATAACTGCCTGGGAAAACATGGTAGAATTCTCATGCCACTAAAACCACTGACACATTTCATCTGACTCCAGTAAGGCTCCTATTCAAACCCACAATTTTCAAAATGCTTCGTGTGGCATTTCCTCTACCAGGAGAGACAGTAAGTGCTTTGTTGTGCACCAGACTTCATACACATTTGAATTCACCTTATTTTTTTAAGAGAGCATGGTGTTTGCTGATGAGTAATCATATGGGTTTATGCAGCATTTCTGATAGCTGATTCCATACAGACATTACTTTCTTTTTGTTGTGCTAGTCTCTTTTTCTTTAAAAGCAAACAAATTAAAAGAACTTCAAGTTATGCAAATAAGAATGACATTTGTTGCTTTCCTTTAATAAAGAAGAAAGCAAAATCTTAATGTAAGAAAAACACCATTATTTTGTGCTGCTGAAGATGTTTGCTGCCTTACAGCGACAAAGGTTTGCCCAGAATAAAGCAGTTCTTTAAAAGAAACCCTAAGCTTGCGAAGTTCAACACATTCAAATAATTCCACAAATTCAAAATTAATTTGGTTAATTTACAAATATATTTAGATATGTGCTTATCAAAATATTTGGATAATACCAAGGTAAGCAAGACATTTCAGAAAATAATCTAAATTTACTTTTTAAATAGAAACATTATAATCTTTTTCCATTCTGTGAAAACTTTTTCCTCTTTTAAGAGTCAAGGATATTTGGACAGTTCTCTCATATGTGCTAATTTCCAAAAACTTCGGGATTCTCAGGAGATCTGTAAGCTGCAGTTGAAAGCTGTTTGGACTAGAAATAGTATCACATTCTACAAACACACTAACTTGAATGAAAAAGGTCTTTACCAAGAAGACTTCAGAAATGCTTCCTAACAGCTTCGGCTGTTGCAAACAAAGTTAATGCTACTCAGTATACTCACCAAAGACTGTCCTAGCAGGTACAGATTCTCTGTTCAGCCAGAATGACACTTGAGAGAGAATGACAGTCATGATACAGGGTAGGTAAGTCTGAATGACAAAATAACCAATTTTTCTCTTCAAGTGAAAATGAGCCGTCATTACTGTATATTCACCTAAGGTCCCACAAACAAACAAAACACAATGAAACAAAAGTTATGACCTTGAGAAAATCCATTTCTTTGGCAAAAAAAGTTTGGTACAGTTACGAGAACCAAATGTGCTGGGGTTAAATTGCACAGAACATATTTTGTAGTAGGCAGCATCCTACAGAATATAAGAAAGTTTCTGAGTAAAACTACATCTTATTCCCACTGATCTCCAGGAAGGATGTGTTCAGGAAGTTAGAGGAATGCGGTATGCCCTAAGAACTTCAGTCCTGAAGACTTCTGTGCATAAGAAACTCTCTACATTCACTCAAAGCATCCTAAGAACTTCGTCTACAGTCAGAATCACGGTAGTCTATCACACGTAGCAACACAGTCTAGAGTCAGGTAGAATAATCCAGTATTATGGACAGGCCAGTAACATGATGGAAGGAAGAAAATGGTTGAAAACAGCATACTTTACCATTTAGGAGACACAAAGTATCATTTATCATATGAATTAAACAATTACCCGAGTCTTGGGTTACAAATATTAGGATTCAATACTGGGCTCCAGATACCATTAAAAAACCAGTCACTGGGGAGAAGTTCACTTGTGCTATCACAGGTTACTTATTAATTTTAAAGAATCAGTAAAGTGCTGCTATATGTTACTTGTACGTTGGTAAACTCTGCCTAATAGCTCACATTTTGCAACAGTTTTTTTCAGTAGCCTTCTAACACCAGAATCAATGTCTATGTTATTCATAGCCGAGTGAGTGCCTTTTTCTTCAAAATATCTTTTACTAACCTGTACTTGATTTAACTGTCTCTTTTCCAATTGTTTGGCCTAAAAGATCATACTGATTCAATCTTGAACCATCTGGTGCCACCTGCACTGAATCTGAAGCATTGTAAGTCCAAATGTATGTCACCTCTGAAGTTGTGTATGCATCTGTGGGAAATAAGATACAATATTTTGTCAGCAATTTAAATTAAACAGCGTCCATCAAAAGTCATAGAATTAGAAGAGCTACTTATTTATTTAAAAAAAAAAAAAACCAAAATAAATTGATGTGGTAAAAAAAATGTCTGGACATTTAAAATAGCTTTACTGTAGGGTAAATGCCTATTGCATCATGGGAACAAGGCAGTCATTTGTGATCTTATTAACCACAATTTATTGCTATTAAATTACAAACAACATCTCTTCTACACTGTTAAAATAACTTGTCAGAGATTAGATATTATAGATATCCTAAAACTGGTGGTAAACCAGATGAAAAGAAAAACAATCTGCAAGATTTAGGACACACAACATTTTTGAAAATTCATTCCTATATTGTTCTGACTTTCCATTGTCCTGACTTTCCACTTTGGGAGTGTATTTTAACCATTTTATTATTAGCTGAAATTCATACCTAAATATGGGAAGCCAGGTTCAGTGACAATGCCCTTAAACTTGTAGTGGCTCTGTGCCTTGCCCTGCGTATGCTCTTAAATTCACTCCTTATTCATGGCACCTTTTTGTGAGTGCTCTCTCAGCACGTTCATGATCAAACACACATTTATTCTAGGGACTGTCAAAATAAACTAGAACTAAAGCAAATTAACACTGTATTTTGGGTATCATTAATGCCTCTTCAGTAAATAAGAAAGAAAAAAATTGAGTATGTCTTGCGAGTTTTTCCAGTCTAATACCCTGCTATCCAAATGGAATATGAAAGGAAAAGGGTAAACCACTGAGGGAAGAAATTCTGTGTTCATTTTGATTGACTGAGACAAGCCCACTTTAAGTTTTATACCATAACGGTAGTGAAGTGAAAAAGAAAAGCAACATTTCTGTTGGGCTGCAAACATTTTCACTTGAGAAATCTCTGGAGGCCCAGAAAGAAGCTTCTTCATGCAACTATCCATAAATTGCATGACTAAAAAAAAAAAATCTAGTAGGTGGATAGCATGCAGAGATTTTTAACACTTCCCTTCTACCGTTCCGGCTTCCTGCAGGAAGACCTGTGCTTTGATGCAAACCAGCGGTACTGCCAGTTGCCGATTTGTCCCCATCCCCGCCACTGTGGGCTCGACTTTTTGATGTGGGTAACGAAAGGCAATCTATTAAGCTACAGCTTCTCCAATACATTCAGTTTGGCTTTTCTCTTGTGTACAACAAAAAACCCGAGACATTCATACAGGCCAATGATCCTCCTAGGAATGCAAGATTAGCAGTGTGTGAACAGCTGTGACAAATATACACGACTGGCAGACTTGCCTCAGTTAAACCCAAATCCTCAGGATTCCTGCTTATTTTCATCATTCAAATTCTATCCCAGAATAAAAGCTGAAAAATGCACAGTAGTCTAGAAATGAGTTCTAGGTAAAGAAATAAAATGAGTGCGAAGCTGTTCAAAATGAACAGAAGTAAGTCTCCCCTGGATATGTCAACAGGCTGGAGCACAGGTGACAGAGCGAAATGAAAGACAGTTTTTCTAAAAATCACATTGCTCACGGTTGGAATTTTCCTGTTAAAAAACAGCAATTATGGACAGAGAACAAAGAATGAATTAGTAAGGGGGGAAAAAAAAAAAGAGAAAAAAAACAAAAAAGAAACTGTTCAAACAAAGACTAATATACCTAGTCAGAAGGGTTTCCAACTTATGAATGCAAATGAAGTCATATTATAAAGTAGCTTTTCAGCCTGAGTATCAGTTTCATTATTACAGGGTTTTTTTCAGTTGTTTTAAGGCTACATATGAGTCTTTTTCCCTACGACACCTTATAAATCAAATACAACTCGCTGAGCACATATATGTAAATAGTATTAGTCAGTAGGTGATTTCAGCTAATGTGTCTGCTGTTAGTTAGTTAAGCTGTATTACGTATTATAAATATAATATTTAGGAGGCGAGAAAGGCTCCATGATACAAATATTATTAATTCTAATGATCTTTTTATCTCCATAGCTAAGATTTCCCTCTAGTGTGGAAACACAGGCTTGGTTTAATTTGCACCAAACTCCAAGGAAAGGGGATATGTCAGGGTTATGGAAAGAGTATGCACAGTGCTCTGACAATGTTCATTTGGTTGAGATGTCCTCAGTGGCAGCATATCACCTGTTTTGTAATTTGTGGTGGCTGCAATTAATGTAAAATCAGCCAAAATTTAAAGGTATTAACCAGTTTTCTCAAAAAGACATGCCCTTTCCTGGGCCCAGCAGAGAACGTAGGATGCAGCCAAATTAAAAAAAGAAAACCCTTCAGTATACAAAATGCAAGAAATATATATAATGTGATCCTAATTCATGAAGAAGAATAATAAAAGCTGTAATATAGGTAAATGAAGTTATGCTGCTGTTAAAATAATACTAGTGAGATCTAAGTGCACCTATCTAACACGGAGATGCTCTAATGAGTAATATTTTTTATCACAAGAGGCCATTTGGCGTTGCCTTCATTGACTAGGAATGTAAAAACAAATATCATTAACAATAAAGAGAAAGTAAGTATTTCAATAAATGAAAATAAACATTCTTTGAAGTCTTTAATTTGCTTTTCGTTAATACACCACGTGTATTCTACACAGGATACATGGACCCAGGTCTGCATTCATCGGTATGGTTTGCTTGCCGGCATAAAAGTAGATCAATGCAGTGCTGACTTTGGTGCATAGTGTTGTTAACTGGAGTCAAGAAAGCTTTAAAATACATTTGAAGACACAAGACTGGATAGCGAAATGAGGTTTCAATGTGTCAGGTTACACGTTTTTTGAAAGTACCATCTTGTGTTTTAAATCTCTCATGTAACAACATACTGAAGCAAAGTGATGGTGAGCAATGTTAGGTGTTCACTAACCAAAGGCTGTAATTCTGGCTATACTTCTCGTTGTATACTTACAGCTGCCAAATTTCAGTGGGCATGAGTGAGCATCCATAGGGAAGTCCTCCAAGTGCATTGGACATTCAGCTTGGACTGTAAGCCTAAAAGGCAAAAGACCACTATGCATTTAAGTCAGTTAGCAGGACAAGAAAATCAATTCCACAGAAATGAACAGAGTTCATGCTGATTTAGGAGATGAAACCGAAATGTTATATTAAACTAATTAAAATTTAAATCAGCTCTTGCTTCTTCCCTTTTATGTGTTCCTTTGGAAGGCATTGACTTACCACATCAAAAACCTGAAAGACCTGACCTCAAAACTATGAGGAAAGGCCATTTAAATGAAAATATAAATTATGTAACTGCAGGTTGTTAAGAACAGTCATTTTCTGCTCATAGTATTCTGAGGTACATGTGTGATTATATGGCTCTCAAAGGCTCATTACAAAAGCACATAAAATAGTTAATCTGCCAAAGGACTGTGCTCCACAGTTTTCTGAATTTATTTTTTTTTTTACAGTTTGAATAAAAGATGTAGAAAAAAAACCTACTTGTGTTCTTTCAAAAGATTGCTGCTACTCATTCTCCATGTTAATTGTGATTATTACTTTTATTTATGTGTAAGCATGACAGTATGTTAACAATGCATTCACTTTTGCTCATTTTGTGAAAGAATCCCAGCAATATCCCAGTATCAAATATGGGGTTTAATACAATAAAAAGATAATTTAAAACAGTTTGAAGAAAGTTTTTGACAAATTTTTATTTCCCATTATTACTAATTAAATAATTTTTTTAAAAGGCTCCATTTCTGCTTCCTATCCTGTAAGTCTCCTCTGGGTGGAGATTTTTTTCTGGATGTCTTTGCTCCTCTTCATCCAGCCTCAGACATCAGCTACATCCTCCTGTACTCTCAGTGGTTCATAGTCATTGTATTCCCCATTATGTTCTCTCACCCTTCCACCCAAAATTATTCCATATTTATATCCCCCCACTCCCCTGGAAAGTTCTCCTGAAGTCAAGGGGCAGAGAGAGACAAAAGTCAGCAAATAGCTGAAGGCAAAGGGAAGAACTGCATGAGCCTCTGATCTAATTCACACTACCATTTTAAAAAGATACAGATTAAAAATGGCTGTTTAAAATCTAGACAACGAAAAGATTACACATCAATCTCACACCCTCAGAAGCAACATACCTACAAGTCAGGAAGTTATGAGCAAGTCATGAAAATGCTTAGCTAATTCTAGCTGACATGACCCATCTTGTTTTCAAAAAAAATTCTCTGTAATGGTTTCAAACAGTATTTCCTATTATTTATAGCATATGATTATAATACCTTCTGGAGGGAGAGAATTTCAGTCAGTTTATACAGATACAAGCTCAAACATTGATTTGAGCCCAAGCAAAAATACTGTAAATGGGGGTCTCTATTTCCAGCAAACTTTTCTGAACCTGTCCAACTGCCACATCATTCAATGTCATCAGCAGTCTACCTATGAACACTCGATACTATAAGGGTTTGGGTGTTGTAGAGTAAATCAGGCTTAAGTAAATCAGGCTGGTACGGCTGCATGGAAAAAATTGCACAGCGCATGTTTGCTTTACAGCTCACGTTTTATGTCTTACTTAGGCTGGGGATTTTAAGCTTACATTCACAACAAATTCAATTTATTAAATACTCTCAAAGAAAAAGAAAGAAACTAAGGGTTTCTGGAAATTTGGATAAATTTAAAAAAAACTCCTATACGTAACATTATTGCAAAAAGAGTAATCAAAGAAGAAATTAGTTTTATAAAAATGCTGCTTATGCATACATGATATTTATAATTTTTCGTAAATTATTTTCTAAGCAAATTTAGTACATTTTACCAGCTAAATGTTTATCTTAGCTGCTAATAATGAACAGGATGCAAAAATTAAAACTCTAAGTAAAATACTGTAACTAGATATGAAGAAACGGTTATTACAGAGCAAGACATGTTTTCCCTGTAGTTCTTGCTGGAAAGAATTTGAGGCTTTACTAACCCTTTCTTCTTCCTTATTATGTTTTATACTCACTGATCTTAACAATGAATTTGCCGAAGGGCTCACATGGTCAGTACAATGGGTGCAGTAACAGGCAAAATTCATATGCTATTTTAATCGTTCCAAGATGGAGTTGGTAAACTTTGAGTATTTTTAAAAATTCTTACACAGCGATTCCCATCTGAAGGTCTCCAAGCACTTTATGCAGGTGGTCAGTATTTTTTAATACATTACAAAGGTAAGAAAACTGAGGAACATGCAGGAAAACTGATATAACTCATAATCAGCTAACGGACTTGTAACAGAGTTGGAAACGAAACGTACGTTTTCCTAGCTTTCTTTCTGCTGGGACAGAAATGAAACAAAGGAGAGTCCTCCTGGAACCTTACTTAATTGTTATCTGGAAAAATCACACCAAGAAATAGCTTGAGTAGCGAACAGATGAAAAGACTTACCTCATGGTGTACAAGAGAGTCCCATCATCTTGGATTCGTAGAAGCTTGTTTGGCATAGTCATGTTATGAGCCACTGACTTCTTCCCATTGTGAAAAAATGTGTCTGGGGTCCAGATTTTGCTGGCCATTAAGTTGTTCAACCGAAGAATGTTCATTGGGCCCTTAAACTTTAATCTCTCATCCTTCCATCTCTGACGGAAGAAAACATCTATTGTGTATTCCTGTAATGGAATAAGGATATGCTTTTTTTTTTTTTTTTGACACAATGAAATGTTAATCTGCTTTTTGAGGGCCAAAACAGAAAAACTCTGGTTGCAAAAATTCCTCTGGTAAATACTGTGAAGGGAGAACAACCATCACACAAAATTGTATAATACTGAGAATAATAAAACAGAAAGACAACTTATTAAGGGTATGACATTCTCCTTCATGACTGCTGTTGTTTGCATATCGAACCCTTCCAATATTTAGATTTCTGTACCTGATGCACATAGTATGTGACAAGGGTAATTTCAATAAACACAGCTATTTTACATTAAGACATAACAAAAAATACACAGAAGGATATTAAATAGTTTCTGCAGCAGATGCACCTGAAGGAGAGAAATCTAGCATTTCAAGAGCAGAGAGGGTGACTGGAAGGATGGAAACATAAAGGGTACAAGATATCCAGGCAGACTGATATAAGTACGATTTTTCAAAGGGGAAATTAAGAACCTGTAGCGGTATGGACTTTATTAACAAAATTCCATAGGTAGGGAACAATAGCTGATGATTAACAGGTGACGCACACTGTCTGCTGAACTTTACTCTGATGCCTAATCTTGGGAAGGAAATATAGTCTGGAGGAAAGGGTGCAAGTGAAAGCAGACTGGTGACCTAGACCAGATGCCTGTTTCACCCAGCACCGGGTATCCAATCTGCTGGGTTTTTTTGCTGTTCTAAACAAACAAACAAACAAAAGATACTGATTAAACATTGATAATGTAAATTCATGAACTAAGTTCAAATTGGAACTGTAAATGGATTGAGTGGTTTGCTACTGCCAGCACAGCATATAAATTGGAAATGGAAGAGCTTAAAAACTTCGTTGGAAGCAAACTGTATTCTGCGTGTTGGTAAATGCTACCTTGGTACGAATTCAGTTTTGTCAGACAGGTGCAAAATGGACCCATGGTTTCAAAATATTAATATGTTAAAACAGCCTGTACTACTGCAATCACTCTGCAAATGCTAGTTTACGTAACCCATTATCAAGTAAATTATCTTTGAATGGACAAGTCCTGATGAAATTCAACTAATATAAAATATTCGAGTGATTTCAACATAAGAGTGATTTCAAGGAACCTATCAGCCCCATCTCTTTCTGCCGGCTCCCTTGTGCGCTGGTTAACAAGGCCTGTGTTTTTTCTCAGTCAATCATCCAGTGGTACAAAGGAGCGCGACAGCCCTTCTCAGCTCCTTCGGTCTGGGAGCCCAGGAGCTGCGAGGACCTTTTCCAGGTCAGGGCCAGAGGCTGAGGCGAGCATGTGGAATAAAGGAAAGAGAATTCCGTCACCTGAAGGAGCATGGCAGGGGCAGGAGAGATAGCATTAGGAACTGTGACAGGTGCTCGGGAAGATCTTTTCAGAATGGTGTAATGGGATACTTATAAACTACCCTGACAAAAACCACAAGCCCAATTTTTAGCTGTATCAAGAGGTCTTACACTACTACAATACAATTTTGTCATTTTTCTAATTAAAGTTGTAGTTACTTAAATATTAAATAAAACGTAACACTACAGTACACTGAAAATTAATTTGCTTGGGTTTCTTTAATGTCTGTTGCTATTATCTCTAATAATATTTTAGTAAACATATCTGTGAAATACAAATTTATGAGCTTCTAAAACATGTATTTCTCTGACATTATACCCGATTTTTTACCTGTCTTTCATCACTGCCAGAGACACTGCCTCATGACAAGCAATTTGCCCATTTCTCTGTGATAGAACACATAGAATTGTCCTGTTTTATTTGCTGATTTATATGTTGTTTTATTTGAAAAATATCATGCAACTTAAAATCTCATTTACGAATTCCAAGTTATCTATCAGTTCAGTTATAGATGAGGGAAAGCCACAAAACGCATAAAATCATGGAGGACCAGAGCAGCAGGAACAGTGTGCTTGAAGCAGGGGGAATATATGAAATCTGGCTAGAAATACTGGGTAATTCAAGGAAAACAGTTGCCCATAAAACCTCCTTGTGGCTTCTGTCTGAGGGGCTTTGCCAGTAAATCATTGCTATGTATGAGAAGATTGATGTTTGAGGTATAAAGAAGTGGAAAGAAGAGCCTGACGGAGTAAGCCTTTGAAATCCCGCTGAAACGCAACAGAAGTGAGTGATAAGTTCTACAAGTGCCGTTGACAAACAGCCCCTACACATAAATGATTAGAATATAAATCTTAAGTTTTTGTAACAAAGAATTTCAAAGGTCCCACTTCTTCACTGTCTTCCAACACATAAACAAAGAATTACAGGAGATATAAAAGAGAAAAAAAGCAGACATGAAATGCCACTAAATCAAAACAGCAACATTTCAAAAAAACCACATCTGATGCATGGCAACTGTTTAGGAAGCGGAATAAGCAGGCGAGAATCTGAGCTGCAGCCTTGAAAGATCCCACTGACAAATCTCTGACTGATCCACAGGTAATCCTATCTCTTTCTTGCAATTTTCACAGAATCACAGAATCACTAGGTTGGAAAGGACCTTCAAGATGATCAAGTCCAATCATTAATCCAGCGCCACCATGTCCCCTAAACCATGTCTTGAAGCACCACGTCCACAAGTTTTTTGAACACTTCCAGAGATGGTGACTCCACCACCTCCCTGGGCAGCCTGTTCCAAAGCCTGACCACCCTCTCAGTGAAGAAATTTTTCCTAATACCCAGTCTAAACCTCCCCTGGCACAACTTGAGGCCATTTCCTCTCATCCTATCACTGGTTACTTGGTAGAAGAGACCAACACCCACCTCACCACAACCCCCTTTCAGGTAGTTGTGGAGAGCGATAAGGTCTCCCCTCAGCCTCCTCTTCTCCAGACTAAACAACCCCAGTTCCCTCAGCCGCTCCTCATAAGACTTGTGCTCCAGACCCCTCACCATCTTCGTTGCCCTTCTCTGGACACGCTCCAGCACCTCAGCATCCTTCTTGTAGTGAGGGGCCCAAAACCGAACACAGTATTCCTTGCCTCTCTTTTTGTTGTTAATATATTTGTAAAAACATTTTTGTTATCCTTTACGACTGTAGCCAGACTGAGCTCTAGCTGGGCTTTTGCCTTTCTAATTTTGTCCCTGCTTGACCTAACGAGATCCTTGTACTCTTCATGAGTTGCCTGCCCCTTCTTCCAGAGGTGATAAACTCTCCTCTTTTCCCTGCGTCTCAGCAAAAGGTCCTCGGCCTTCCCCGCCCGCTCTTCTTACGGCACATGGGGACTGTCTGCTCCTGCACCTTTTAAGATTTCCTTCTTGAAGGCTGTCCATCCAATCCATGCTGGAAATCTTTATTTGCAGAACAACCCATTAGGAAGATGGACGCAGGGAATAAACCAAGGTTTGGTGTGAATGATCATGAGTGTCTTCTCCTTCCATTCACCACAATAGCAATAAAATCTCAGATAGTTCTTAAATACATTATCTTTCTATGGACCTCAATACATTTCTCCAATGAAGCATTGTGTTCTCAATTTTATATGAGGGGAAACCAAGGCACTGAGATGAAATTAACTTGTCCCAATCCATTTACAGAGTGATTATGAAAAGCAAACACAATGCATGCCTCTTGCATCCCAGTGCTGTGTGCACTGATCCCATGTTCCCTCCTGAACCAAATTTATTCTATTTATGATCATAAATATCCCTATGATGGATACCATACAAAACAAATGAATCTATTAATGTATTTTAATATAATCAATGTGATAAAAAGTCAGTTTTTACCAAAAGACGCTACGTAAAGATTTTGTAACTATTTCCTATTTCATACACGTACCACTTTGTGGCAAATGTTGTACAATGTTTACTTTTCACGCAAAACTAACATTCTGCTGGAAATGCAAACCTGGACTCTAGAAAAAAGAGACTCAAATTAATACCTGATACAATCTGCAGATATTCTTCTATGTGAAAAAAACTATGCTGTCTCTGGACATTACCAAACCACTCTCCGGTGTATAGTGCCGTTACCTCCACAAAATCACAAGAGCATACTTCCAGGACTAAAAATTGCTCCTGTAATTTCTGAACAACCAAATGTTTCCTCCTGATTTGTGTCTGAAATGGTGCTTTCCCATCGGGACTCTAACACAGTACAATTAAACATAGTTTTTCAAGTATGTATTATACCAGTTTACATGAAATTTTAGGGACAGATGACAGATTCTTACTACAGTGTTAAGAAGCCTGAGCTTCTGCCAGTTCAATGCTCAGAAGAATAAAATGGTGAAGGAATTTAATTCTTCCTTTATTATGCAGTTGTTGGGCATAACAGCATTCACAGTTAAAAAAAAGACATTAGTATCTCTGGGAGAAGCTTTAGCTGACCTGACTATAACCAATCTCTCCTCACTACATCACAGTCTTCTTTTTTGCTAAGGCTAGAGGTATGGGAAAAGTTCAAACAGCAAAAAATGCCCTCTCATCCTCTCAGCTAGTGGTTGGCAGATTTTGGCAGTCTTTGGCATCTGGGGTAAAGATGGAAGTGTTCCAAACATCTCAAAAATTGTGAGTTTCCATTAGCAAGTGGTATTTCTGTGGAACAGACTGAACATTTTATTCATCACCCCCTGGAACATAGCATTTTGTCTAGTGAATAGCTCAAGCCAGAGTTCCTCATTCCCTACTTGTAAAGATTTTTCTCAGTCAGCTCTCTAAAAGTTTGACTTTTCCGTGACCACTGTTAAAGCCATTAACTGATACACATATATAAAACAACAGGAAACTTTAAACGCTGTAAAATATAAAACTTTTAAAAGGCAAATACAAAAAATTAAAAATAAGGAAAGAGAGGATGGCACATATCTTCTTATCGATTCCTTAAAGACAGCCAAAAATAACGTGGTTGATACATTGATGAGATAAACACATAAAATTCATGGACCTAAATCTCATCTGGCTAATATAGGGGCATCATATTAGTATTTATTTTTACATTAGTATAATTTTTTTATTTTAGTTCTTAAAAAGCACATTCTTGCTGTCATATCTGCCTTAAGGCAATGTGTAATTTTTCTTTCAGTTTAGCTTAAAAACAGTAGCAATATTAGTATGCAACTAGTACTGTTGAACACCAACATGGTTGATATGCAACTAAGCATCAAAACCACTTCCAAGAAAACAAAGAAGGAGTTTTAGTCAGGAGAGTCAAAGAATGCAATCATTCAAAGCAAAATAATCTGCTCAGTACCTGCATTCTTGTTATAATCTTTGTGTATTTGATAAGTACAAGCTTGTGATGGAACTTCTGCAAATTAATTCACCAAACTTCCTCACCGAGCATTGCTATCTAGCTTTTGAGTGAATGCTGAAATCAGCTTTGCAGGGGGAGGATCAAACCATTAGTTTGTAATCTTGGTCATTTCATTCTCTGTGGGGTAGATTTACGCATGGTGCAAATGGCATACACAGGGGCCAATGCAGAACAGCCTGCAAAACCTCACACTTCTTCAAGTACGCTGTGCCATGGCTTAGCTTTACCCAGGCCTGTCTACCAGACTGGGCAATGTTTCCACCATCTCCATCTCATTTTCTACCTCTCTCTCCTCTAAAACACTTCAGGACGCAAGTCTCCTCAAAAACTCCTCAATGCTCCAATCACAAACACTGATGCTCGGCTCTGTAAAAGTACTTCACCAGCTGTGCATCCAACTCAAACCTCACTGCACAAATCTATAAACCGAGTACGCTTGTTCTTTTCCAAAACTTACCTTCTGATGCGTACAAAACACATCAGCACATAGAAGGAAAGAGCAGACAGCTCTTTCAGGTCTTTGGGAGGTGTGGATCCTACACATTGGTGAAGAGAATTATTGCAAATACTCCGAATAAACTCCCTTATAGAGGAGGATTGTTGTTTGAAACTGCACTGTTGGTTATTTTGTATCAACACCATTAACGGCCCTGTTAAAAACTTAAACACTATCCTATCACTGCATTTCAAAGGAACATGTACTCATTTTTAAACACACAAGTAACGTCTGCCAGATATATACGACCTTTAATACTTTAAAGAAAATGTGATATTTTTCTAGGGAATTGCAGCATGATTTTCCTCTATTTGAAGAGCTCATTTCAAGCCTTTTATTTCCACTCAGTCTGCCAACTTCAGTCATTTTTGTCTTAGCATTTAATCTAAACATGAAGTATTTGAAAAAATCTGGGGAAAATTGTGTTTAAGCAGTTTGAGTGATAGCATCTAGGGAAGAGAATGCCTTCCTATTCATATCCATCTATGAAAAGGAGCTTCTCTGAATGTTTTTCTCTCCCCTTCTTTCCATAGGCCTGATGTAGAATGAACTCTGAGTCTAAAATAAGCACCGAGGAGGGATAAGAGAGGAATGTGAAAGATACAAATAGGGATTACTTAGAAAAGAGACTACAGGATATTGTTCACACTGATGTCACTGAAAATACAAACAGTTCTCATTACAGGCAAACTTTTTATTCAGACATGGAGAATGAACAACCCTGAAATACATGGATGTCTGGTGCCAGCGACAGGAATCCAAACAAGAGGTACACCGAGAGCGAGTGTCGGTGAAGGGCTTGGACACAGCCTCTGACAAATCAACCTCCAATACTGATCCACTTGGCAGGATGTTGCACGGGGGAACAAATCTTCCCAACAGAATAAATTCTGCAAAAGATCGTATGAGGTATCCTCCTCAAAATTTCAGGCTACGGATTTAAGTTGAAAAGGCAATGACCTGGGACTATAATAAAAGGGAATATCAATTCACTGATGTTTCAGAAACATATAAATGATAAAAAGACAACGTAGATGCTCCCCAACACCCAAGAAAACTAAATGTATTTATCGTTTCTGTTTGCCTTTAAGTCTTTAGTCTTCTGTTACTGAGTTAAAATAAAAGCTACAGTAAAATAGTTGCAGTACTTTTTTTTTTCTTTGTGAAAAAAAATCATCTTGGAGCATTCCCTTATTCTATCCTGACTTCCATATTATACATCCCTTGCAAAGCTTCCCTCCAATTAAGGAACCACAGCTGATCATTATACTTTGAAACAGCTAAAAAATACATTTCATAAGGAAAAAAATAATCTGAAATACAAAATGGAATGAGGAAGTCTGAAAAATAAACACGGAAAAAGAAATGTGGTTCCCAGTTCAGCCACTCTCTCTGAAGAGCTATCCTCAGTTGTAGAGAGATGTTGTAACAATCCTTGTGGATATTTTGGGATTTGACCTTCAGCCTTCATTGAAAATTTCTATTCTGGCTATATTCAGAATATATATAGAATATAATAGAATAATATATAGAATAATACATATAATCAGAAACGCTTATTGAAAGTTTATTTGAAAACTGACAAGATGGAAGTGTGTGTAGCAATGAACTAGCTGGGTATGACCATTTCTACAGAGAAATGTTCATGTTTCTTGACTCTAGAGCGAAAAACTAGAAGTACACCGGCAAGAAACTAGGAAAAAATGTTGTGTACAAACAAATAGGGGAAAACAAAGATGTAACCACAGTACACAAAACTCCCCAAAACCAATAAAAGGCTAAGGTTGAAAGTTAAAACACATAACTTTCGGAAAGCTTGTTGGTTTCAATATTCAAGCAAAACTGATTCAAAACTGACTTCACAGCAGACCTTATATAAAGGCTCTTAGTGGCTATATTCTCTGTCTTACGCACAGTAACTATTGCTTGAAGAGTAAATATATCTCTCATTTATTACTTCTATATACTTCTATATTCATATTAATTTTGAAAAAAAAATCAGTTTTAATTGTTTACATTAAATAATTTCCACTTTGTTATGCTACAAACCTTATTCCAACCAAAATTATCCTTCATCTCAGAACCTTAAAATATTGCAGATTTTAATTTAATTATAAATGTTTTAATCAGCCTCTTAAAACACACATTTAGATCACAGTTTCCTAACTCTCTTTAGAAAATTCAGAAATGCTTTGTTTTTCAATTGTTCTGTTCAATTTTATTTTATTTAGTTTTTCTAAACAACACAGCTTTTCTCCTCTCAGGCTAATGTCAAAATACATTCGTCTCACTGATCTGGTTGGAAGCCTATAAAGCGTAGCAGCATAATACTGAATTTAAACATTTCAGAGAAGTAACAGCTCAGAAAGACAGAGCAGTGGAAGTAAATTCTGTTTATTCCCACGTTCTGGTTTGCTTGCCTTAATTCTCATTAGCTTGCAAATGAAGTTGAAAATTCCTGTTGGATATTGGCATTTCCTTTGACATTAAATACTGTGGTTGACATACAACAGCATTTTTATAATGCAGCTAATAAAGGTACACCCATCTTTTAGTCACAGCAGTTCATTTGAAGTGCAGCTTGCAACAGAGTTCTGGCCAAGAGTCAAAAGATTTGGTAGCTGACTATGTTGGGCAGAACAGAGAGTAGCATCTTTTTAGCTTAGTCAAAATGCTAATCCACAACAAAGATCAAAACTTTGACTCTTAACACATCTGCAGAAAAATCTCAGCTTCAGCTTTTACCTCCTAAATTTTTTCAATGACAACTTGAGCTAGCCTGAAAGCAGTCAGAGATCAAATTCCCTTAGATTTAAGGGGTTTTTTTTCAAAATTATGATACTGGAAAAATACAGGGAATATGAATAAAAACGTATGTTCTGTCAATCATACCAAGTCATAGATTGCACACGATACCATATTATCATTAGTGGGAACTACTATACTCAGTGAGGAAAACAGAAACCTCACAAACTGCTACCAATTCAACAATAAAGGTTAGGATGATGTTTTATCAACTTTGTGAATCAACACTTCTGTGCCACAACAGTGTTCATAGCCCTGATCCACCCATCATTTTTAGTGTGCCACTTCCTTGTTCCAGACTATAAACACATGTTAATCATCTCCAACGGCAGTGAGTCCCCTTCCCATTTTCAATAGGCTTTTCTCCTAAGCACTGTTATTCTTCACAAGATGCTAACAAAAGGGAAAAAAACCCAAACTCACAAATGTATGATGCAAAGGGGTGCAGTCATACATCTGCTGACTTTCTTTGCTATGAAAAATCCCAGGGGAAGGAATCCTGGTGGCAGCAATGACTACGAGAGTTTTGGGCAACAGCAGCATCCAGCCTAAAAACCTGATGTGACTGAGGACCTCAGGGGCTGGGACCCAACTTTCCAAAAAAGGTCTGAGATTCAGTTTGGGATCCTCTAGAGATTTAGGAGGACATGGGCAAGAGTAAAGCTTGTTCTTCCAATGAAGCCTTTTAAGTAGGAAGCTTACAAAATGAGAATATTCCAGAGCTTCCAACGTTTACAGAATAAAATATCAGTAAACCCTCTGTATAGTAATTTACATTATCAATTCGGTAATGTAATACTTAAATGAAAGAGTGTTCATGGTAAAAACTCTAATGTCACCTCCATGTTTGGCAGAATATGTGATAATTTGGAAGCTATTATTTCAAAACTCACATGCTGAAATTTCCTAACTGACTGCTCATACGTTTCAAAATTATTTTATAATTATCAACTAGACAAGCTAGATTAACCCTGAAATTTAAGTAAGTGTTAAAATGCTTTTACTTACCTATCTACTTATCTACAAATAGACCTACTCATTACAGTAACAGCTGCCATTCTGACGCACGGCACTCTGTTTTGATCAACACCTCTGCACAGAGCTGTTAGAGACGTAGCATCAAATGACCTGACCCCTTACTGTGCCATCCTATCTGTCTGTGCAAATGGACACACAGAGTGCTCCACACATTCACACACTGATGTCAAAAGTGTTTCAGGAGCTAGGGATTAGGCTCAGGGAGCTTTTCATTAAACGCCCGTTTAAGCACAGATAATTTGCACAGCCTTGGGTAAGTCTCCTTGTGTCTCAGTACCACATCTTTAAAATTGGGTTAGTATCTCTCCATTTCACAGGAATACTGTAAGTGTAAACACTGTGAAGTCATGAGCTACTAGACTAACAAGGTCAAGATGTCCATATCACCTTTCTATATAGCTGTCGATACTTGTTTTTTATAGTTAGTAATAAAATAAGAATCATTGCAGAAACTTAACATCATTATGAAAGAAACACCTCAAGAGAATAAGTAACATATACAGTAACAAAAAGAAAATAAATGCCTATTTTTCCTAGGAAATGACTTTTCACATGAAGCCTCAGTAATGTATTCATCACAATCGAAACAAAGCTTGAAAACTGAAACTATCACACATAAAAAGCAAACACAAAACCACACAATATCTTCTCCAAAGCTATGAGTACCTGTTAGTCAGTGAGCAAATAACTTTTAAAATGCACACCGTACTGTGAAATATTTCATTTCATTGCAACCTAGCTTGTAACATCAAGATGCTTCCTGTTTTGTATGATGCATAACCTGAAAGTTTGCATAGAAAAAGTAAATATTGTCTGCTTTTAAAAATATTAATTTTTAATACCTATAGTTACACATAGATATTATTTTATATATCTCATATATAGTCATGAATGTTTAAAACACTTCAAAAAATAATTTCATGCAGGAAATAATTTCTTCCAGGAATGGAAAGGGCAGCTAAAGTAATTTTCAGATTGTCCCTCCTTTCTTTCCTTTTAGAGATGTTATACCCCTGAAGATCTTTCTCCCCGGTGCAACATGTTCTCCCTAATCTTTGTATGATTTGCAGTGAGTCTACAAAGGACCCCTTGCCTCAGAGGCATTGCTGTTTTCCTCCATTGCTGTTTTCATGAAAAACTGTAGTCCAGAGCAATATTTTGACAGGGTTTTTTTCTTTTTAATGTGGCTGACTTCCTTTAAATGGTTACTAAATAGCGCAAATTATGAAGGACAGATCTGTAGAACAACACAATCGTGCTGAAGACCCAACTTTGAAGCTACATCTTTCAAGACGTTCAGTTTAGACTGACTCCAGTTGGGTCCCTCAGACTGTTGCCAAGATTAAGTGTGCTCCTACAGCACGCCTTTCACTCTAGTGTCATCCAAGAGGAAACCAATTTCCATCTTTAGAACCACTGGGATTTGTCACTTCCTGACTTCAGTGAAATTATTCCCAATTTGTCCACAATAAGTGAAAGCAAAATACAAGTTTAAGGGAAGTTAATACTGTATATCTTACACCATTTACCATAGATGCAAAAAAGATTCAGAAACTCACCATATCAGTATCTGAAACAGGTCCAAAACTGGTCACATAGATGTTAGTGAAGACTTCAGTAATACTATCTGATATGAAAAGAAAAAACAAGCAAATATTTTAAATTTATAGTACAAACTCTCTGTGCAAAATTATGGTACATTTTGAAACAGTTTCTGTCTCTATTTACTTCTAGTCAGTATGCTGTTGTAAATACTGGGGGTCTCTACCCCACTTAACACAAAGGTTATTGGACAAGAGTTTGTCCCACTGAATAGTTTGTTTCAGTTAAAGGACTACACAACCATCCGCACCTACACACATATTTCCCATTTCTCCACCAGCAAAAATAACCACGCTGTCTTGGACTTAACATGGTAGTACAGTTCTAAACATAAAATGCCTTTGTTGCAGAGGTATTATCTCTGTTGTTGCAGATCATTCCTATTAAATCCTTTTTAGTTCAAGGCTGTTTTCTTCATCCTGAATAGCTTTTTCAAAGCCAAAAACAAGAAAAAGCTTACAAAGCAATTATTGACTACACCAAATGTAACACTCAACAGCATCCTACTTTTTAATTGGGTATGTTTTTAAGTGGCACGTATTTTAACATAATAGTTTCTTCCCTTGATACATGATGCTCCTGATACATTGTTGTGGTACTGTAAATACTATAAGAAAATGTTCTTCCTAATCATTGTAGTCAGACAGCCATGAAATCAGAATATTAAATATTGTACTGCAGGGAAAAATAATCACTGAGTTTTCTATCTTCAGTTTTCAATTAGGCTCAAAATGGAAAGATATTCACTAAGAGGGATAGCTCACACTTGCAGGAAATTTCTTACAGCAGTTGCCAACTACCGTCTGCATTCAAGATAGTCAACACGAGGAATTCTCTGCCTTAAAGTCAGTTGCTGGCTGGAAGAGAAACATCTGAGCATAACTAGCTGCAATTCGACTCACCCTAGAATTTCCCATTCCTAAAAATAATACAGCTGCCTGTTATATGAGTGATCCTGCTGTTATATCACGATTTCCATATTTAATCATCATTTAATATGGATAGTTAATAAAATAATTTCTATATTCCTAAAAGCTACCTTTTGATAAATATGTGGCATAGGCAGATTTCACTTTTAGTTGCATTGAGGCCAACGGTATAATCACTGCCCTCCACTGGGAGAAATCAGCACTGCTCACTCATGATGGCAGATACTCTACCAGCCACCAGGCAAAGGCAAGACTGTTCCATGAGCAGCTGCATGGGGAGCAGTGTATTTTCAAAGGGATGTAGCTGCACCCAAAGCAGAGATGGGGTGATACAGTACTTTCAGAAAACTTCTGGAGCACGGGGGAGGCACATTCCTGCACTCTCATCTTTAAAGAAACCTGAATTTCCTTCCTCAGCTGAACACTGGACATACGATTATTAGAATACAGCACTTTGTAAAGCCTTTCCTACCCAAAAGAATCTTCTTTCCAGGACAGTCTCTGCTT
Source organism: Phaethon aethereus (assembly GCF_964289735.1). Classification (NCBI taxonomy): domain Eukaryota; kingdom Metazoa; phylum Chordata; class Aves; order Phaethontiformes; family Phaethontidae; genus Phaethon; species Phaethon aethereus. Next base: position 56,677,977 of record NC_138578.1, on the reverse strand, counting down.
TTTAAATAAATAAATAAAGGATGACTCTTACCGTGTGCCACACTGAAAGTTCAAAAAGCACACTTCCCCTGCACATCCTCAGAGATGTTTATTTGTGTGATAGAGACTTCTGTAATCCCATATGAAGCATCCATACACAAGCTGAGTTGATTTCTACTCCAAACATCTTACAAACTAATTTTAAGTCAGTGGACGACAGGAGGTTCTGAATCCGCACTCTTCTGAGTATTCAACATGGATAAAATATGGGTCTGGCTGAAATATCATACAGAAACCACAGGTACAGTTCAGAAGACCAGTGACTGCATGTTGCCTGTGGGAGACTCTCTAGAAAAAAAGATGACTCTCTCCAAATGGTTACCTGGCACAGGCTGAGATGAAATGGAAAAGTGACAAGAGAGCTACTCTTCAGGGGGTAAAACAGCGCTGCAGGGACTAACTGAAATTTGGCCTGTACTGCAAAATTTGGCCTGTACTACAATGACAACACAAAATCTTAATTACAGTTCCATGAAAAATACTGGTGTTACAAAAATATGACTGACAATCGAGTATCCCAACAGCAGAGAACCAAGGCTAATTGCAATTATACTGGTATAGTCTGAAGGAACCCTACTATAGGCAAAAAAAGCTACTTGGCAAATCTTCATCTGCACATACACCCCAAAATGGTTGGAAGCATGGTCCTTTTGTAACCTAACCCTATTGCTATCAGTTGTTTGCATCTGATATATTATTTGACACAGGGAATAATTTTACAATTTGCATATAGTAAACTACAGGACATGGAATCTTCAGGCTTGCCTTGCATTTTAAATTTTAATTTAAAAAAATTAATTTAAAAAATTAGTTTTAAAAAAAGTCCCATATTCCATCATATTATTTCTAGAAACTTCTGGATGTTTGTTCCACGTTCAACTCCTGTTGGATGCTATTACAACAGCCTGTGGATTCCCCTTGTTGGTGTGCATTACTCACTTCAAATCCTTGGAGTGAAGGATCAAGACTTGAGGAGTGGAGAGGGGATGGATGGGAAGAAGAGGCTTGCTATTGACAGCTCTTCAACTGCAAGCACTTCATTTCAGATTGTCATAATTAAGATAAGCACTTCAGTGAATATAAAAAGTCCTGAGGCAAACTCATCGCTGATAGCCTCAGGAATGGGTATGGATGCAAATTAATCATGCACCTTATTTCTTTTTTGCCAAAACTGCCTTAAACCAGCATAGCTCCAGGCAATGGTGACAGCAGTGAGTTTCAACGCAACCAGTTGCTCTCCCACAATGTGAGGGTCCATCCAGACAGCAGGCACTCCACCAAACTGCTTGTCCTCAGGCAAGAGCCACGCCACGGCAGGGAGTGAAGGGAGTAGGAAGAATATGTTGTAACAGGGTATGAAAGGGACGAGGGAAGCTGAAAAGTTACAAGAGATAAGAGTGAGGGAAATAGAGGGATAAGAAAAGAGAACAAAAGACGACAGGAAAAAAAAGAGAGAGGAAAGTACACAAAAGAGGAACTGGCAGGTTTTTATTTCTGCCTTCTATTTTCTCTCAAAATTCTTCATCTTTTATAAGTTCCTATTCATACCCTACATACAAGGAAAGTGGTCCTTAAAGACAAAAGAAGCTGAAATGTAATAAATCTTGAATTATTCCTGTTACCATCTGTTAGTGTCAGCAGCCTCAGCCTTGCGCCTGTTTCTTCTTTGTTATTTTACATAGCGTTACAATAGAGATTCCTCTAAATTACAAATTTGAACTCAGGGTTTCAGAATCAGTGTCTATGAAAAGAAAAAAATGAATCCTCCTTTTTTACATCAAAACAAAACATCAAAACAAATCTAGCATCTATTTTTTGAGAAAAATTAAGGACAAATTTTTGCCACTAGAATTATAAAAATCTTTTTCTTCAATTGACATGTAAACACATAACTAAAAGGCCTGATTTTCAAAAGTGCTTAAATCAATGAAGGCCTAGTGCTTTCGAAAAACAGTCTAGCTTTTAAAGAAGAACCCTCTGTTGGGAGGAAGGGTGTCTGACTCATTTATACTTGTGTGCTCTTAAATTATTCTGAATCACTGCCTTTGAAGATTAAACAAAGAAAGAGGAACAGGAAAGGGTAAGGATATAGTTTCTATTTCTGATGCTTCTTTTAGGGGAAAAAAATCTCAGGCAAAGAATATGGCAGGTAGATGCAGTCATCTCATGAAGTCTTCTGAAATTCAGAAAATGCTATTACAGCATCGTTTCTAACTTGCCTTGGGCATAAATGTTAAAAGAGAAGCCTTATCTGACTTAGCTTAGGCCAGTTTCTCAGAAGATGGAAGCCAAAGGTAAACTGACCAAAAAAAAAAAAAAAGAGTCAAGAAAGTTAAGAATAAACAGAGGAAGAAAAACCCATCCTATAGAAGTAGTAAAAGCAATAACTATTAAGATCATGTTTCACGTGGTTCTCAAGCACTGGTTTCTTCCGATTCCCTTTCCTTACTTGAACTGTTATGATATCAATGCCAAAAAAAAAAAAAAATCAAAAAGTAAGAAAAAGCAATAATTATAACAAATGGCAGAAGATTTATAGATCCTTATCTATACTTAGCTGGAAGGTTTACTGTGTGCTTTAATTACATTTAGGATTTTACAAACATTAATTATAATAACCTTTCTCTGAAGATGATAATTTTATTATCTTCATTTTTCCATGCTTGAGAAGCTGGGGCAGAAGGATTATATTAAGTGTAAGTAATGTGCAGTACAGGTGTTTACCAAATCTGGCTTCACCTGTCCAACATTAAGTATCCACACTGGAAAATGTCAACATCATTAGGTCATCAAAAATTAGTAGAGGAATTCAGAGATTAGCTAGAGTTGGTATCAGTGCCTTTGTCCATTCCATTATACCAGCTCCCCTGCTGCTGGGATATCCTTTCTGATGGTCTGAAGTCCTGCTGACTTGTTCCTCAGTAGAAGAGCTGGCTCAGCTGAAGTAGGCTGCTTGGCAGAGAATTTACAGTGGCTGAAGTCTAAATCAATCACAGGTTGAGTAATGGAGATGGTCAGAAAAGTCAGAAGAAAAGGTTCCTCATCAGCATTTACTGATTTGTCAAAACTGGAAATTTCCACAGAGGCAATTCAATTTTTAATTACTTCCTTTGAACTGCTGCCTGACAGGCAGTTTTCAAAACTTTTCTGCTTTCCTTCAAATGTCCCTTCTCAGCTGCCTGCATCTCTGAAGGGGTACACAGGGCTCCACTGTCTGCAACGTGGGGTAGCCAGACATGCAGTGTTGGACACACCTGAGAACTCTCCCTTTCCTGCAGAACTCTGAGGCAGGATTACCTTTACTGAAATAAATTTTCTGAATATTTGTCAAATTTGAGAATGATCTGTGTTTTGCTCATTCCTTCTCTCCTCTCACCAAAATAATCTACAATCCTTTCTTCGCAGAGAGTAGGGCCAAAACATGCATAGCTCATTCTACGTATGTTTAAAAGAATAATAAAATCATAGAATCATAGAATCATTTAGGTTGGAAAAAACCTTTAAGACCATCGAATCTAACCATTAACACAACACTGTCGAGTCCACCACTAAACCATGTCCCTAAGTGCCATGTCTACACATCCTCTAAATACCTCCAGGGATGGTCACTCCACCACTTCCCTGGGCAGCCTATTCCAATGCTTGATAACCCTTTCAGTGACGAATTTTTTCCCAATATACAATCTAAACCTCCCCTGGTGCAACATGAGGCCATTTCCTCTCATCCTATCACTGGTTACTTGGGAGAAGAGACCAACACCCACCTCACCACAACCCCCTTTCAGGTAGTTGTAGAGAGCGATAAGGTCTCCCCTCAGCCTCCTCTTCTCCAGACTAAACAACCCCAGTTCCCTCAGCCGCTCCTCATAAGACTTGTGCTCCAGACCCCTCACCATCTTCGTTGCCCTTCTCTGGACACGCTCCAGCACCTCAGCATCCTTCTTGTAGTGAGGGGCCCAAAACTGAACACAGGATTCGAGGTGCGGCCTCACCAGCGCCGAGTACAGGGGCACAATCACTTCCCTACTCCTGCTGGCCACACTATTCCTGATACAGGCCAGGATGCTGTTGGCCTTCTTGGCCACCTGGGCACACTGCTGGCTCATGTTCAGCCAGCTGTTGATCACCACCTCAAGGTCCCTTTCCACCAGGCAGCTTTCCAGCCACTCTTCCCCAAGCCTGTAGCGTTGCATGGTGTTGTTGTGACCCAAGTGCAGGACCCAGCACCTCACCTTGTTGAATCTCATACAGTTGGCCTCGGCTCATTGATCCAGCCTGTCCAGATCACTCTGCAGAGCCTTCCTACCCTCGAGCACATCAACACTCCCACACAACTTGGTGTCATCTGCAGAATTACTGAGGGTGTACTCAAAGAGAAGAAAGGAGTGTGATCATTGCAAAGTCTTTAGAATGGACCATCAGCAAGGTTTCAGATGTGCATTTGCATGAAGCTGCCTATATTACCCATTAATGTGTTAAATCTATCTTCAGAAGAAAGCAGGTTAGTAGATTGGGTTGGACTTTTTTTTATTAATTTGAATTTGCAGTCAGTAAAACTAAAAGTGAAAATCCAGGGTTTGGGCAGCTAAAATAAAAGCCAGTCTGAGATAATCCAAAAGCATCAAAAGTATTCTTGGTAAGACAGGGCTTTAAAAATATACATACACTGTTCTAATGCATAGCATGAAACAATTTCTTACAAACGTTATTTTAAATGTAGAGTAAATAGTACCCAGGAGAACACTGCAAGGCTGTAACTGAAGGGCTGCTACAGCATGCAAAAAAATGTGAAACTAAAATACTGCTCTTTAATTATGTCAACAAAAAGTAAAAAAGGAGGTCAAGTTGCAGTGCTGTGGGAGCCTTAACTGAGGATTTCTGAGTTTTGTGGAAATGCTGTCAAAAGCTTGATGTTACTTTAATTATTTTGCTATAAAAATTATTTAACTGGAATTGACATTGTAATATGGTCTCCAAGGGCATGCTTGGCAATGTTGCCCAAAGGCTTTGAAATTGTCATTCATAATACAAGTCAGGAATTGCACAGGTGAAACATCCAGGGTCTTAATCCATCAAACACTGTTCCAATTCAACATGCTGCCTTTATCTGACAAGCTACTTAGTGTGTCTCTTGACAGCTCAAGACACTCTCTGGCTGGCAGGGAATGGGGATCAGAGGAGGTTATACAACGTGGAGCCGTAAGAGCAGCAAAATCCATAGGAATGCAGATATTTCAAAATACTGTTCTGCCAGTTCTTCTTTACATTTGGTTTTGGTACTTTATGTGACAGTTTTATCCATCCAACTACTCAGCGTCTTCATTCATTATCCACTATTACATTACACCAGTTTCAGAGCCACATGTGCATACATAAGTACACTTCCAATTTGTAAATTGAAGCCAACTGCGAGAAGAAACAAATTCACCTCCCTCCTTGACATCAGTGTTTCACTTCCAATAGCCTCACTCTATCCTTGATATATCTGCAAGACAATTTTTAATATGAGCCGTAAGTAAACTTCTCTTTCAAATCTCCATCTTTAACGAAGCATATGTAGAGTAAGCTTACCAGTAAGACCTAACAATACCTGTAAGTGTTAACTGTTAACAGTTCCTCTCTTGATTCACTTTGGTGTAAATGAGACCTGAACCAGGTGCTGTACTTGATTTCTCATGGTGTTGACTGAAACGAGAATATATTCTGGAGAAAATATTCTGCGAAAGTTACAGGAATTAACCGACAGTAGGCTAACAGACCCCAGCTGATTTCCCTCTGAAGAGCTTGTATCTATTAACAGACATTATATCGTATACTAAATAGCCAACTCCATGTAAAGACTACCAGAGACCCTCCAAAGGCCTACTCATGAAGTTGGGCAACCCTGGAAAGCAATACCATACTCCTGAAACAAATACCATTAGTCATTTAGACTAACTGAATGTCCTGTATATAAGCCCGTTCCTGAATTGGGCTTTTTTATTTCAGAAAAGTAGTATTTGTTATTCTGAAATTGAATATAGCAGGTCCAAAATAACAGGAAAATACCAACTTGAGTGAGAATTTACTATAATTCAAAACTTCAGTTAAAAGTAGGTGTATCTTTAGAGATGAGTGAGACTTTTTGACCATTAAGAAAACATACATGAACCTGGAAAAATGTTTAGCTTAACTGGCAACATCCTTTTCTTCTGTAGCAAAAAATTATTACTTGGGAAAACATTTTCAGATGTTTTTTCAGCCAAGTCAAGGTCTTTTTTAGGCATAGGTTACCCACAAATTATGCACAGAATGAAATGTATATTGAAAGGCATATGAAATGAATATATGAAAGGCATATCTGCAACTCAAATAATGTGATACATCTCCACAGTAGGGTAATTACTCAGATTTGTCCTATATGTAAAAGACACTGGTGCAATCTGTAAAAGCACTGTTTCCAGCTAGCAAACAGAAAATTAAGTTCTCTCTGTGCTGAGTGATACATTTACACGTTACTAAGATAATTTTCATATGCATATGACAGATTTGTGGTTTAACTCTCAATCAAAATGAAAAGAATGCAGATCACATACGCAAACATTATCTTTACTACTTTTTCTTCTCTGTCTCTACCAAGGGACCTTTCATTTGCAAACCTTATTACTTCAGGTAACAAAATTAAACATATTTCCAAAGGGTCCTATGAATGAAGAGCCTTGGATACAAGTGACATTTGAGGTGCAGTTTTACCTTTATTATAGGCTTCCTACACAAGTTTAAGAAAGTCACTCAAGGGTAGGACTAAAGACTGATTTTGGTGCCCAATTATCCCTTGAAGTATATTGGACAAGCTCCAGAAAGTTATTTAATCTCCATCCTTCCATTTAAATCAATAAAAGTTAATCTGAATGTCTCTGTGGTCCAGATCATAATAACTAAATATTGCACTTCTATTTGTCTGAATCCCCTTTAGTCCCAAATTCCTGTCTAACACTGTCAGTACCTAAAATTCCTTGGCTGCTTATATTTCCACCTTAAGGCAAAAATATCCTGATGCTGCCAAGCAGCTTAAAGAACTGGCTCTCAACCAAGTCCCAGCAAGTTCCTCAAACTATAAATAATTACAAATTTACTGGGCCAGAAAGACTTTGAGAGAGAAAGCAGGAAAACAAGCAAAAGACTGATTCCACAGCCCAGCAGTACTCATGGGATGTAGCACATAAATTGAAGTCTCTGCTCAATATCTAATTATTTACACAAAGCAGAACAATTCCTTCCAAAAACTGAGGAAGCATGCCCTAGCTTAAAAAACTCACCTTTGTAGTCAAGGCAGACCCTGACACAGCAACTTGAGTTCATGTCTCTGCTTTAAATCACAGCATGCACTTGACAAGAGGTGCACTCTCTCTCCCACAAGTTTCCACCATCCCAGGCTACCAGCTACTCTCATGGCTCTTTTCAGGAAAGGAGGCGTGAACTCTAGAGGGGGCACGCCACTGTGAACAGATGAAGTGGAGACTGCTAATGTTTCCCCACCCAAACTTGGATGTTTCACCTGCATTGGTAAGAAAAGGCTTCAGCTGCATGCCTCTCTTCAGCATTTTTTAATCAGTTAACTTAACAGATCCCCACTCCGTCTATTGGCTTTATGAGCTGCTTTTGCAGACAGTGAAAGCTATGCCCACACCATTTCTGAGGTGTGCCAACATGCCTAGCTTTCCCCATGCTCCACACAGGAGACCTGGATGTTCGAAGCAATCAATGCCACTCAACACGGGGTCCTGAGAAGTAGGCACTGCCAAATCTCGGCCCTCAGTCTGTATGGGTCTGACTGGCCAACGATTGTGAATGGCTCTGCAGTCCAGCAGTACAAATCATCAGTCTCAGTCCATGCTCTGCTACCTATGGAGGTATTTTACACACAGTGAAACATCTCTAGTGGAAGAAACCACTCTCACAGAATGATCAAAAGGCCTGTATCCAGTTAACAGAGTTGGAAATGGATTCAGATCCCTTTTCCAAATCAGGTAGAGAATAAATAAGATGTTTAAGCTAGAATGCGCTTCATCCTTGATGAGAAGGCTACTGTACTGACTGGTGTAGCCCGTATCACATCAAGCCAACCAATCAACCAGTGTCTAGCTTGAATCCTGCTGGTAGTTAAACATGAGAGAGATTTCGCAGCAACGCAGAAGTGCATAACTTAATTGGTTCTTTGCATGGGGAAAATGAGAAATGTAGATTCTCTCGGTCATTACTGTTGAATCTCATAGACTTTTGGCACCTCAAGCAACATTTTGACAATTGTCTCAGAGGTATCAACTGCCAAGTGATTAAGACAGCAATTAACTATCTAGACATCTTTCTCGATTTTTTCCTATATTTTAAACAGATCATTCCTCCAATTTACAGGTTCATTGTAAAGATATTAATATAACATGGATGCTTTGTTTGTATAGACATTTGAGACAATTGAGTAATTATAAACAGTAGTCTTGATGTTAAAATTTATGTAGGGAGAAACAAAATATAGAAAATAAGAACAAGGACTGAATGAAATCATTGGAAAGGGCAATCTAAACACATGGGTAATATGAAGTCTGTTCCCATAAAGACAGACTATCATGAAATCCACCAAGTTTCAATCTGTTCCCTTTTCATTACACTCTCACACACCCAAAAAAAAAAAAAAATTGAAGAATAAAAAAGCATCCAGCTCTAAAATAAACAACAAATGTGAGTCATTTTTAGTTGGAGTTGCACAAAATGTTCAACATAAGCACGAAAGTGAAAACATAGTTGAGTTTGGCTGGAAGAAATGTGATCTTACTGAGAGGGGTTACTTAAAGGGTTAAGGTAAAATGAACTTAGCTAACACACAACACATTTGCCAGCAAACCAAAATGACATGACATTCAAATGAAAAATAAAACATCAGCACTAAACCTTATACCCTTAGACACTACAGCTTCCATCAGGATGTATATAATAACCAGGCTGAGTAATAAATTGACTACTGCAATGTTTAGATAAACTGGATGAACATGATAAAGCTAAAATGAACCAGAATGCCCCAACACTCTCTAAAGAATGAGACAGGGGAAGACAAAGAGAACACGAACACTCAAACAAGTCTGGAAATGGAAGAGAGCAGACTTTGATAAAGTGGAGCAGTAACTATTTGGACCAACCTGAATTGGTGTCATCACACAAGTAGGGATGGCAAAGTTTTTATTCCCATGCAATCATATTTCCATCTAATCTGCTTAGAGGCTTGTGCTATTAGATAGGAAACCATAACAGGCAGGTAAGGCAGAACAATTACCGAATTTTTTTCAGATTTTAGAAACTTATATTCAGAAGTCTTTCTCTTTTTTTATGTTTGAATTTTATGACCTCGCTACTTAGAGTCATGGAACACCCTGTCAAATTCTGCTTTACCCTTCTAGGCTAATTTCAGGTTTAATCACTGTGCTTTATTCCAAGTCACAGCATTTATAAATCATCCCATTTGATACACTCACTCTGCCAACCCCTCCTGTACTCCAAAACACACCTCCCCATAAGAGCAGTATCATTTTAAAAAAGCATCCGCTTCAAGTTTCTCTTTACAGTCATGAAGTGGCCAAGTTTGGACTTCTTAAGATATGCCTTTATTGCACCATAGCTCCTGACTTACTTGATTTTAGTTGCTAGTGTATTTGCTTGTTCATCTCCTCTTACCTGGGCCTCCCAGGTGCTTTTCTAAGCAAGATCACTCAGCCTAGATTTTCTCCAGGTTAGATTTCAGGAGCCAGTTTGGCTTATGCTGGTAGCATGCCAATTTGCCAGTGAAAGTACAAGTTATGAGAGGCAGCTCTCCTTCAGTACTTTCCCCCACTCCAAACATCAAAAAAACCCAAATTCTCATAATTTCCTGGAAAAGCATCAGAGGTCAAAGTCCTTCCCCACCAAGGACATATGAAATGGCCACAGAACTCACACTGGAGTGACCAAGGAAGTGTGATAATACATACATAATACATACAGGATTTCAGCCTTTGGGTGCTTTTTCTAAGCTAAAACAGACTGTCACAGTGCTTATTACCCTTGTTAATTATTTAATGAAGATTTGGGTAGCATGCCAGAGCGCCCTGAAGTCAGTGAAAAAGTCTTCCCCTGGTGATGGATGACTTCAGAGGAAGCCTTTGGAGAATGTCTGTCTCTGCGGTCAGCCATGACAAAAAGAGTTGGAACCCCAGAGCTGACAGAAACCAGGATGAAGCTCTGGAAGAACAGTCTCGCTTGTTCTGATGCAAACATTGTCACCACAGGTCAGCATCTTCCCCAGACTTGCTGCTATCAGAGCAAAGTATGAAATTCACATGTTCCCAAGTTCTAAAAGCTGATGGAGATCCTCTAGAGATCAACAGAATTAAGAAATCATTGAAAATTACGATCCTTTCAGACAGATTCATTTTACTGCCCATGTATAGTGCCTGCTTACTACAGTCCTGGATCGTACAGTCATTAAAAATGGAGCTACAATTCTTTTATCTTTTGCTAGCCTTGTACTTTGCATTCAAACATGGCAGGAATCAACGCTAGAAAAAGGTAGGGACTTTATTTAATAGAGCTGTGTATTAGCGGGCACTCTGAATGCATTTTTTGCAGCAGGAAACTTGAATATATTTTAATAGGTAACTCTGTATGAAATTCTGTAATAGCATTTCAGAAGATTGTGACACACTCTCAAAAAAACTAGACAGCATTCTAATCCTTCCATCAAACCAGCCAGCAGTTCCTATTTTAAGCCAAGTGAAATAACTATGAAGTACAGGAAATTAATTTTTATCTAGACTAATATTCTCAAAAAAGCGAGCATGGACTTACTAAAATCAGCTGGAGGTCATGTGTATGTTAACACCCTAAATACCCAGAGAGCATAAGGGCAGGTAGGCACTTTTTCTTTACAATTCCCTGATCCCCACGGTTGCTGAAATGCAGGGAAAGGAGGAGTACAGGTAGGGGTTTTCAGACACAGCAGAAATCAGACTGGCTGCTAAGCTGCCTTTTTTTTTTTTGATTCCTAACATATTTTTATTTGTCAGGACAACCCATGGTCATGGATAATAAGCTTCTTGCTAAACAGGAGTCCTGACAAACAATGAGTTCATGGCTTGACCCAACTTAAGCAAGTAGCCTCCAAATGAGAAAAAAATAACATGGACAGTAATGGGGCAATCTTTTTTAAAATCTCATTTTAACATGTTACAGAATTGTCAGTTACTCTTCTGTTATCTAGTTAATAATAAAAAAAAAGGTCTTTAAGGCTGTGTAAAGTGCCTACAAGAAGTGTACTGTAGCACTCAAAAGTCCCACGGCTGAGTCACTTGAATGTCTCCAAGCTACTTTACACACAGCAGTGTTTCCCAGAATCTCCTCTAAGACATACTCCCAGGATGCTCCCAGAGCTTGGATTAAGCAGCCTCAAATTTGTCTTTTATGGTTGCCTGTGACAAGAGAATTCCCCTCTGGCTTTCAGAACCCATCAGGCTTCTATATGTGGAAAAGCTATATATTTGGGTCAAGAATCTACTTTTAATATTAATTAACAGTTTTTTTTACAGGCAGAAAATACAAACCAGCATTTTTTTCTTTGAAATGATGCCTAATGTGAGTTTAATTAGAATCCAGTTTCTTAAAGTACGTATTCCTCTAAGCAGATACTATGGCTTTGTGAAAATGCAGACAGTATCTACCACAGAATATTATTTTTAAACAATTGTTTATTTAAAAAACCAGCATATTAGGCAGTAGCAAACAAGATTATCTGTTCATTCTTTTTATGGTCAACTAAAGTCAAAATGCCTGGTAAAAAAATAAAGAATCCTCTGACAGCTTTTAGCACTCAGCAGATGGAAAGGCATTATTAAGGATGTGACCATTCCCTTATCTCAAACAACAGCCATTTATATTTCTCCCTTCTCATCTTTATTTAATTATTTATTTTTCCACGATGAAATATTTTCACTTTTATTCAGAAACAGCATGAGGCAACGCAGTCCCAAGTTCACATTTAAAGATCTAGTAGAAAGAAGTTCACTGTTTGGTACTCAATTAACACTACGAACACTTGTAAGGACAGTCCGTGAAAATGTCACGGCATGCACTCATGATGGCAGAGGGTTTTTATCAACACAGCACTGAATCTAAGGTTCAGACTTCTGTTTTTCCTCATTTGTATACTCCACACTACAACTGCTCGTCAGCCTCTTCTCATTCAGAGGGACTATCATTCCTCATTCAATGAGTCTATAAATTGTGAAAAATATAAATTACTTCAAATAATGAGAACAAAAAGGCATCTACAGTAGCCTTTAGGTTTTCAGTCAGAAGGAAGTATCTAGAACATTAGATTGGTGTATTCAGGGCAGGAATTGTCCCTTCATCCCACTTATAAATTCTTAAAGATAAATGCAGACTCTCCTTCCCCCTCCATTCCCTTTCTGTCTTCTGGTGTTGTGCCAAAAGGCTCACACACTTGAAAGAATGGAAAAGGATGGCTCTAAGAACTCCCATTCTCCTGACAGAAGTGATCCGAAGAACCTAATATCTTAGGACAACTGAGAATGGATACAAGAAAGAAAAAGCAGGGGATGTATTGGAAGACAATTACCTCTCTTGGATGACAGAATCAGGACCAAGCAATGGAGACCAAGAGCTCAACTTCTAGCCACAGGGCAATCTTTCAGTCAGAAGATACATTACTTTTCTGACATTCAGGTATTTAAGGGATCAAGAAGATGCAATTTTTTAAATTAAAACAGAAAGAGGTTTTAAACACAGATAGGTAACTCCAGGAAACTACATTCACAGGAAAGATCACAAACACAAGCAGTCTTTAAACACTTTAAAAGAACTTAGGAGTTTCAAAAAGCAACTTGTTTGGAAGTCATCTCTCCAGGGAATATATCTTCTGTATAAACCTCTCCACTCAGGTCAATCCTATGGTAGAAATTATGTGACCTGTAAAACAGACCACTGTACTGGAGCTTGGAGACATGGATCTGTTTCATCACCAATAGTGGATACCTCCCAGGTACTTCACCCTCATGTACCTTTTGTATTTACTTAAATATAAAAGTCTTCCCTTTTTCAAAGTAGTTTGAGTCATCTGATACATTTTCAGTGTCACTGCTGTGAGAAAAGCCATGATGTACATATAATGGACATGCAGGTTTTACAGCATACATCAGTTTTTAACTGACTCTTATTGAACTATATGTGTCAGAACATAGTGAAGGTCACTGGTCCACGGCACTGAGTTTGGATTGCAATCAATTCTATTAGTTTTAACATTACAAGATTACAAGATACTTAACTCATAGTTTGTAAAAAACACAGATTAGGTAGATGGAACATGGGGCATCCATGTTTTTCCCAAACAAATTGCTGATTAGGACGCATGATCTCTACTGGTTCAACAAAAAATGCATGTGCGGGACCAGATATGTATGTATGGACCTAAAAAGTAAATGTAATTTGGTCAGATGCAACTGAATCCAATCTCTGACTGCAGCTATACATCTTTACTAAAATGTTTCATGTCCTCCGATGTGCACAGTAATCCCAGGTAAGAGGGAAATTGATTTATACTGCTTTCACAAAGTTAACTGCTTTAATTATTAAATAGCCCTCAACATATGGCAAGGAATTACGGAATGTAAATCAAGAGCTATGTGCTACGAAGTAATCACACAAATGGTTCCCAAATAGCAACATCACTTCCAGAAGGTTAACAGAATCATACCTTCCCGATGTACAGACTATTTCAGAAAACTAGTGCTGACTGACTCTGCAATATAAAGCAAACTATTATTAGGATGACAGTGGTAAACAAACTTCCTTTAGTTTGTGATTAATTTAATTCAAGCATTAACCTGAAAAAACAGACATAAAACTGTGTTTCGAGATTAACCTTGGCATATTAAAGTGTTTTGATTCTTATCATTAAAATTTATTAAACTTTTGACAGTATTAATTCAAAATCTTCTGCTTATGCTTTAATTTAGCAGGCTAGTGAATTGTACAGCAACACAAAACATTATCTGATATATCCTCTATAGCTGCTTTCAGAGACAGATGACTCGTTGAAAAACATTAACGTCAGAAATTTAAATACATGCATATACCATAACGATACAACTGCTTACTTTATTCTACTTTCAAGTTTCCAAAGGGTATTTGAAAAAAACTATCAATCAGCTGACTTTATCGGCCAGTTGTTTAAAATTGGCCAGTGTTTACTATCAGAATTTTATCTTCACTCTCCATTTCTTTTGTCCTGCTTTCCTGCCCTTTCCCCTGTTTCTTGCTCACAGTGTTTTTTCACCTTGTCTTGTATTACCCTAATGCTAGGTTATTGAAAACCAGTGTTATGTTCCACTTCGTATCTGTTGCTTCGAGTCTTTGGAAGGTACTGTTAGATACTAATAGTAGCCACTAATAAGAGCTACTAGTACCAACAATTAATACAGACCAAAACACCGTAAAAAAAAAGCAGATGCAGTGTTAATGTACAAGCAATTATAATGTCCTTCTGCATGATCCTTGTTGATGAAATACCTCTCTCTCTCTCCACACTCCTAATTCTAAAAATTGGACACACTACATTGTGCATTGGAAAGGTTATTGTTAATAATGGTCACAAAATGGTGGCACTCCAAGAAAACAGAAGCAGGAATATGTAGTCAGGAATTCTGCCAGAAGCACCAGATCTATCTCAGACCACTCAACAACACCAACAAAATTGTACTGGCACAAAAGGAAAGCCATACAATCTGTGAGTAGAGAAGGATCTTTGCTTTCTACCTACCCAGGAGGCTGCCTTCACATCATTCTCAACCTCTCCAATCCAGTTTCATTAGACAGGAAATCTTTCAGGCAGCTGGATGTAGGTGACTGTACCTGGGAGGAAGGTAAGGCAAGTCTGGGTTTCATACCACAAAAAAAAAGGGGGCAAAATTAAACAGCTTCATCTACATGGCATGTCTGGTTTGGATCTGGGGAAAGCTATATCTAGATGGAGTGAAATAAATTAACGGAATTTTGGTAAAAGAAGAGGGCATTTTCTAGAAGAAGGTATGAAATAGGTATTTAGAAAGGGAAAAGGCAACTATGAAAACAGAAGAAGAAAAAAGGAAGACTTTTTGCAGTCAGAACATTTCAGAAGGGCAGGGTTTAAAGGTTCCTGGGTCCTTCCTGAGGAGGTGTTGAGCTCTAGGGTACACAGCAGCTTTTCAATTCATTGCCCAACTAATGATGACAAAGTAAACTGGGAACGATTCATGAAATACAGTGCCTCTCCTTTAAAATACTGTCTTTTCCCATATTTAACCCTTTTTCAGGACCCCAGGTCATGATGATAGTGGGAAAATGTCACTAGAGTACCTTTTTGTCTACTAGCCAAGCCCCAGCTTTTGCTGAATGTTAGAAAATCCTAGGTAAAGACCACAAAAAAGGATATGTCCTCTGCATTTTTCCAGACCTTTCCCATTTACCCTAAATCTTCTATTCATCACAGTAGATTGTTGATGAATATTAAGCTCAAGAGTTGTACAACACCATGCATTCTGCTGTCCATAGGCAGCCTAAACCTTTCATCTACACGTGTTTTTATTCAACTGTATCTTCCAGAACTCACATTCTAAAATTAATTTTTTCACAGCAGCCAATGAAGACGGAAAACTTCAGCCATTATTTCAATGTCTTTCTGGTTGTAAGTCACAGAATCTTAGAATACTTCAATTTTAAAAAGACTTTTTGAAGGTACAAAGACAGATGTCCTGAAGACAGATCAGGTTGCCCAGGTCATATTCTGTCAAATTTTGACTGTCTCCACAAAGATGGAGACGCCAGCACTTCTCTGAGCAACCTCTGCGACTGTGTTGAAAATCACCACCATTGGCCTAATAGTTCTGAGCTTGCCTAGTAAAGTTAAGGAGAGGAAAAAAAAGTAGTGGGTTTTTTTTTTTTCATTTTAGATTATGTCTCATAAATAAATATAGTATTGTTACATTGTTTTTACCACAATCAGGCCTTGAATGGAGTAGAAGCCTTTTGTGCTATGCAGAATATAAATGCATAGTAAGAGGTGTCTCTCATGGCAGTTCTTATTTATAGGGTGCTAAAATACAGGAAATGTATTTAAATACATATATGCCATTACAGGCTGCAAGAACTAGGGTTTAAAAACCCCAACCTTTTCTACACAAAGAAGCTGAAGGAATTCTGCATGTCCATTTAATCCCAAGTTTTTAGTTTCCATTGAAAATAGAATGTCAAAAACTTGCCAATGATTTGTCTTAAAAGAAAGTTATGCATGGCTATTTCCTTAAATATTGGTTGTTGTCACATGAGCAGGAATCTACATCGCTAAAACAGTGATGACTACTCATACCACAGTAGGATGTAACTACCATTTTTTCTTAAATCAAACATATTCCTAAGGTCCATTTTTCAAGCTTTGTGAAGAACAGTGTATCCCAAATACTGACTGGATCTTATATATCTAAAACTAAAAATTCAAAGAGTGACAATGCTTTTATTGACTGCTAGTTTAATAGTTCTTCACCAAAACTTTCTTAATACCTTTAGAACCATCAATCATAGAACACCAGGTTGGAAGGGACCTCAAAGATCATCTGGTCCAATCTTTCTTGGCAAAAGCTCAGTCTAGACAAGATGGCCCCACACCCTGTCTAGCCAAATCTTGAAAGTGTCCGATGTTGGAGAATCCACCACTTCCCTGGGGAGATTATTCCAATGGCTGATTGTTCTCACTGTGAAAAATTTTCCTCTTGTGTCCAGTCAGAATGTCCCCAGGATTAACTTGTACCCATTACCCCTCGTCTTTTCCATGTGACTCCTTGTAAAAAGAGAGTCTCCATCTTCTTCATAGCCACCCTTTAAATACTGGAACAGTACGATTTATACAATTAAATAAGAGCAGAGGTTATTATACAATTGAATAAGAGATGTCTATAGCTTCCTTCTTACATTCTTTAGTTAGCACTCTTTCTTTGGTATAGCTTATTAAAGAAAAGATTTGAAGCATAATTTTCTGTGTGTCTCCTGTACAAAGAATATATGAGTATTCCATGGCTACATCATAGCAGCAAACATTAAAGGATTTCCCTGGTGCTGTTTATAAGCACACCTTTTGGTGTAACCCAGAATACTATGAGTTTTGTATTACAGAATGTGTCTTTGTTGCTACAGGATGACTAACTTTTTTTCATTGTAAGCAACATATACATTGATTTCTACACTTTAAATTCACTTTTTGCTTGTTAAAATCCACTACTAAAAATCCATGAAATCCATTAAAATCCCCCAAAGATATCCTTGATGAATTTCTAATGCACTTAAATATTTCTGAAAACGTTTCAGAGTTAGACCACTTAAATAATAATTATATTTCCAATTCAGGTGGCATTACCCAAATTGTATCATTTCACAAGGCTAATAAAAATTTTAGAACTATAATATAGCAGTCCTTTGGTACTTTGCTATTAAAACTAGTCAGCCTGAGCGAGAAGCAGCTCTGTATTTTAGATAGCAAACTCGTTGCAAGATTTATATAACATGGTAAGAGGTCTTAGTGGGAAGCAGTCAACAATATAATACCTTGAATATCAGCAAGGCCACTGCATTTCAACCAGTTTCTAAATAACCCAGAATAAATGTACCACTGAAAAAAGGCGATGTTTGCCTTAGCCCATCAAATCTGGCTGAAAAATTAAACCATCATTTACAATGAGCTCAAATAAGCTCCACAGAAACCTGCAGTATCTGCTTACACGTCTTCCTTGTAGCTAAGATAAAAGTAAGCAAAGCCTTAATTCAGCCTTGGCGTCATCGGCAGTAGTTCTAGCCTTAGAAGCAAATGCTGATACTTTGCCAGGGGGGGAAAAAAAAAAAAAAAAGAAAGAAAGAAAGAACCGAATATACATGTTCAGTGAACTGCGAGATCCTCCCAGACAAGCTCCTTTATAGGCATATGAACTTTACTGTAAAGCTCCTAGATTTTTGTTAACTGTTGTGAAGCATAGCATTTTGCCACCTTGCACAGCGCAACACTTCTCCCGATGGCCATACTCTGGACAGCTGTAACATTAATTTTATTTTATATCTTCATTGTTGATTTATCCACAGACTTTCAATAAATAAATAAATAAGCTTCGTTTAGCTCCTCAGCCACTATCCTGTCCTACATCATTTTTCCTGGTTTGTTCTTCAGTGTCACAACAGTTTCTGAGAATTTTTTACCCTTCCACTTTCCTACTGGTTCATTGCCTAGAATGCTTATAGCTACAGAGTTAGTTCTGTTCTTGGATTTTAGCACCATCTGCATGCCCTGTATAACTAATTAACTGATATTTTCATATTCTTCTCCCTGTTGCTTTTCCACTTTTCACAAGGAATATTTTTTGCCAATATACATTATCCACAACTCTAACTTAAATTAATGAGTTTCTCACCGACGACTCTGAAAGCAATATTATGGCCAGATTCCATGTGACCCTCACAGGTATTCCCAAGAAAGAGCACACAGCAGTTTCCTCTTTTGAATCCCAGCATAACTACATAGATAGCGGGCTTTCAGAAAACGCAAGTGCTGCTCTGAACTGCTCTGCACTAGCACTGGCAGAGAGACATTACCATTTCCAAAAGGTGAAACTGGAGCAGAGAAAGGCTAAGGAAGCAACCACAACTAGGCAGGGAAACTGCACTTTTTCCTTTAAAAACAGTGGTGAAAGCTTTCCTGTAGCATTCTGGAGCAAAAATAGTCGAAGGACCTTCTTTTAGGATACTCTGAATGTGTATTAAGTGTGGTGAGACTGACAAACACCCCTAAGTTTTGAATGCCCAGCTAGGGGACTGCTACAGCTACAAAAAAAAGAAACAATTAAAAACTCTGAATCACAGAGATATATAAATATACTGCCCTATGTTTAACATATTCCAGATTATCAGCATATGATCATGGCCTTGTTTCCTGGCAACTAAAGACATACAACTCTCTGATAAACACACACACACACATATATATAGCTCTACTGATCTGAGGGAGAAAAAAAAACACAAGAGTTTTCTGTGAAAAAATGTTTTTTCCCCTTTAGCTCATATTGGTGAGAACATGATACAACTTTTAATCACAGAGTCTGATACTGTACGTTACTACACCAATTCTATGCAATGATATATCCAGTGCTGCAAAGATCAGTGATCATACCCACAAGTGCTCGCTATCTCTCCGATAGCAATAATCATCAATATTCCTTCTCAGTTCTCTTTGGTTTTTCTGCTCAATTTATTTACAAAATTTTGTGAAAAAAAATGTTTTGGTATAGATATAAGTGAAATGCAATGGAGATTCTTGTTTAAAGCAATCAGAACATCTGAAAGTCACCTTGCAGGAGAGATGGATCCTTCAAAATGGAACCACAGTGGCATTTTGTTTTCACCTACCTACTGTCTGGTCTTCCTCTGTTTTTTTTAATAACCAACATTCACCTCTTTGGTTACAATGAGAATACCATTCCTGAAGCTGATGGGACTGACCACAGTTCGTGGAAAGATCCTCAATTTGTATAAATTTGCATAGCTCTTTTCAATGTCAATATGGCAGTTGAAAATCTGTCCTTCAGGCTATGAAGTCCAGTTCTCTGTCCTTGAAACTTCCCTTTGTAGTTTTTTTCAAGATCTAAATTTTGTATTTTCTAAGTCTTGTATTCAATGATATTTTATAAATTTTGGAGAGTAGAACAGACAGAAGTTCTATAAGTGCTGGAAATGCCCAATTTCAAACATGAAGAAAGCAATGCAGGCTTGAATAGCTTATGGAGATGGTAAGACTACTGAAGTATCCAACATGATAGTAAAATCCTAGCACCATCTCCATGCCTTCTCCCTTCCTTCCTCTTTTTCATCTTTAAAAAGAAGCTACCATTTTGGCAAAATACGTATGGTTTTTTTGCTGATACACCTAATACACAAGAACATCAACATATTAAAAGAGGAGATTGCCTTAATCTATGTTGCTTTTTCCTTTAATCATGTCTGTCCATGGGGTAGAGGAAAGCAGACAGAGGTGACAGATAATTCAATCACTTCCAGGTTTGAACGCAACTGTATCTCAGCTTCACCATTCTGTTGTCTCATTATCTGAAGATCTGATTTCTCTTTTGGTCCCTTGCTTAGTTTTAGTGACCTTTGCTTTGGGAATTTCCTTTTCTATATGCTAATAAAAATCAAAGGATTTATGGAAAAGTGCTAC
The DNA here is from genome assembly GCF_964289735.1 of Phaethon aethereus. Taxonomy (NCBI): domain Eukaryota; kingdom Metazoa; phylum Chordata; class Aves; order Phaethontiformes; family Phaethontidae; genus Phaethon; species Phaethon aethereus. The sequence continues at coordinate 56,657,633 of NC_138578.1, read as the reverse complement.
CCTAAGTGTCTTGCAAACATTACAGCAAACAAATAAAAGAAAATACCTTCATGATTCTGAAGAAAATCTTAAACAATCAAACTCGTCATGACTTGTCATTTGCATGGCTGTATTTCATACGAATTAGTGCTAATGACATAGGGAATTTGTTTTGAAACCAAACTTGTAATTTATTCTTATATTTAAAGAGAAATGTCATGGAATGCTTGGGTAAAATAGTTCATGTCAGAACTGAAAGTTCATGCAATCTTGTGCGTAGCATAAAATGAGTACAGAGAAAAATTTATCTCCCCTTGAATACCCTCATGCCTATCCATATCAACACAGCAGGTCAGGGTATTATCTAAGTCATATGAGATGTCTCTGGCTTCAGGGGACAGTACAGTGTCTTCTTTTGCCTGCCCACATCCATTTTGCAGGCTATTGCATCACTATAGTGTTCATACATCATTCAAGGATCCCAGCTACTAGGACAGCCGATAGCCAACAGCCATGGGGACAGAGCTGCATCACCAGTAAAAGTTAAAGCTGCCTTAGGCTATAGAAAATAGCACCCAGTTCTGCAGTGTATTGATGTATCGGTAAAGCATCAAGTTACATACTGCAAGCACTCACAACAAAAATTAAAATTAATTATACAGCTATCCCCAAATTCAAGAACGAATTCCCAAACAGACAATTACTGAGTTGAATTTATATACAGTCTTTGAAGGAGCCTATACGTTTCCATTTTGTTGGTCAATAACTAGCTAAAATGCCAGTGTTGAGAAAACGCTTTCCATTATTACAAATATTTTTGAGATTAAGACTTCTTTAAGCTGAATTTTTGCTGTAAGACATCTCTGAAAATGTCTTCCACAACAGGTGGGAGTGGGCTGGTGAAAAACTCTTGCTTTCAGAGACTTTAAAAGAATCCGTCTCAGACCCCGGACTATTCCTGTTGTAGCATGTTAGGCCAGATTGTGATCTCAGTCAGGATAATGCAAGCTGCTATGCCAAAGTATATGCTCTACTGGTTTCAACTGAATTATTTCAGATCCATATAAATGCAAGTGGAACAGAACTCAGACTAGTATATTAAATTAATGACATGTGGCATGATCAAAATGCAGTAGTCTATGCAAAAACACTTTTAGAAACTATCAAGACTCACTAGGCACATAGTGTTTAAAAAAAAGATCAATGATTTCCATTTTTCTTTTCAGAGTACAGGTTAATAGAGAAAAAGAAATAAAATGCTACAAAATTCCTGAAATATGAAACTCCATAATTACTAAGCATTATGTAGAAAAGCATTGTTTGTTATATTTCATATCATGGATTATCACAACTGGCTTTTACAAGTGTTCTTTTAAATAATAAGAATCCATCCATCCACAACTCAAGTATTCTTGCGGATTAACATTTATGCATCATGAATCATCACGGTTTAATATGCATGACACAGTTTCATTCCACACATGTTCTGCATGGGTTGATTGCCATGTATGCCAATACCAAACAGATGTTAATTCTTTAATTTTTATGCTCCCAAAGTATATTTTAATTACCTAGGAAGCTTAGCAAAGAAAAAGAGGAAGGTATTTTGAAGTAGATTTAATGGAAAATCTAAAATAAAAATCCATTAGAAAAATAATTTTTAAAAGTCATGTTGTCAACAATATAAATTTTAAAAAGAATACCTCATATGCGAAGGAACTGCAAACTCCTGTCATTAAATGGCACGTTTCTTTTTGTAAACAAGAAAACAATTTTTCATTCTTTTTCTAATAAAAAACATTATTTTAAAAGCCCTGCCAATTAAACACAAGCTTTGTGATATGAAATGTTTCTGCAAGTCATCTGCAAGGCATTGTATGTTTATACAATGTCTAAATTCTTGAGTTCAGGTATTTAGCAAAGAAATCAAATCTACATGTAAAACATCACTATATAAATTCTCACATCAACAGTGCTGTGTGTCTCATTTTATGGATCATCTAAATGAAAAAAGTCCTTAAATATTTTATATTTCACAAGTCTCCGCTGTACAGAGGCCAGCAATGGAAATGAAAAGATATCCCAGCTTAGGATTAATATATAACGAGAAAGCTGTTGCCAGCCAGCGCCAGCTCCCGCTTTATGCTGTGTCAGTCAGATGCAAGTCAGGATTCTCCAGAACCAGAACAGCAGCAGAGCCACAGGTCAGAATGGAAGAGTGTTGGCTAAAAACTGAGCGCTTTAACCGGTTCCTAGTTTGATCAGAGTTGTTAGAGTAATTTCCATGGAAGGTAGAGCAGGTCTCTAGCTTTGGGCCTGATCTTACTGAAATCAACAGGAACAGGAATGGCTCCCAGGAATTTTGCACTAGAATTAGTTTTAGCAAGCTGAAACAGTCTCCAGGTTGAAAATTACAATTACAAAACCATTATGAAGAATAATAATAGTAACAGTGTTACATTAGATACATAAATGTTTGTGTTAGATAGTATAAATAGCAGATAAACAATAATAGTAGATAAAATTGTATCAAAAACAGAACATCCTGCCCCTCCCCATAACAGAGATCTTTTTGCACAGTAATACTTCCAACACCAAACAAATTATTTAAATTTCTTGCTTACATACTTACATGACCTGGCATGCAGCTTTAAAATGAAAATGTGAGCTGACATTTTGAAAAATAACTGACAGTCATGGCACAAGAGTGCAGTGACCTCTGTCCTCCAATATTCCCTTTTTTTCTTCTTTTTTCAAATGCCCAAATACATGCAGGGTACCCAGAAACAAAACGCTAATTACCAGTGAAAACCTAATTCCAAGGAAGTCAAAAATACGTTGAATTTACTGGGACGAGGAATGAATCTCAAATGTAGAGTTTACACACGGCACACAAAACACTTGTGCAGATTTCTGAAAACATACACTCATCGCATTGCAGGGAATCAAGCCTGCATTCCTCGCTCAACCAAAATTCCCTGACTGGAATAACAGCTTTAGATGCTATTTTTGTTCTCATTCTGTTTTACTATGTTAAATCACCAGGGTTTTTTTTTTTCTTTTTACTTAAGATAAATGTGTGAAAGTGCCTCCTTTCCATTCATAGATGTTATCTTCCTCAAACTTCAAATGATTCAGCTGGGTGAATATAGAGTTATAAATAATTTATCAAGATACATACCAGTTGTCAGGAAAGGAAAAAACCCTGAAGGAAGAATATCACTGCATAAAATCTGAACATTAAAACTGATTTTTTAAAATCAATCTTTAATTGTTTTTATTACCTCCTAATCCAGGTCTGAGGCGATTATCATAACCATCCAGAAGTCTGTCTAGAATTCTTGTAAAGATGGTGATGTTATTCTTAGCTTCGTCTTCCAGGGAGTCAGCCAGCACTGATCTAAATGGACATTTTACATTTTAGAGAGTGCTAGGTATGTTTTGATGTACACTCAACACGCAGTTTTTGCAGGCCAGCCTTGAATATTTAACTCACTGCCGGCTAACAGGAAGGGTGTAGTTAAGAGTAGAACGAATACACAATTTATACACAACACATTCAAATACATAAGAGTCAATGGTATACTATTTAACATTTCCAGGTAGTCATTTTCCAGTAGCCTCTACTTCTAGTCAACACTGCAGCACCGTGAGTGCTACCTCAAGCTCCACTAACAATTTGGCTGTGCAGGTGCAAAAGCCTGAAAGAGCTTCCCGGGCCTCGATGGCACGTCACTCCCGGACTGACAAACCCGGGTTCCCTCACACAAAACTGTCTCCTCCTGGCTCTATCCTATCTGTCTTCACCTAAGTATACTCTGGATAAATCCTGTGGATATGCTTCCACCCAATGGTCATGTAACGTACATGGCCAGAAGAACTAACATGAGGGAAAACTCCAGCGATCATGCTCAGGGAGTCCTCTGATGTCAGCAGTCGGTGGGTGGGAACAACGATGCTGACTAGCAAGCTGCAGGATAGCCTTCATGTTTCTAAAATGCTGTTTTGTTACAAAAAGCACCATCTGATGCTCCACTAGGTGCAGACAAACCTTATAAAAGTTGGGCAGAAAAAATTCATAAATGAAATGTCAAGAAGAATCTATAGATTATCGATGGTTTCAAACTTCCCCGATGAAGAAAGAGATGTTACAGCCTTTATGGGTCATACCTCTGTGGAAAACACTAGGGGCTGGAACATGGATCTGCTGCCCAGCCAGCTGCGGTGCCAAACAGTCCTCCCGGATACCCGGGCACCCAGACCAAAGGGTTTGTTGCACTAGGGAAACATTCCCATGCAAGAAAGCCTTACGCATGCAAAATGTTAACTGTGCCAACAATTTTAAGTACTATGCATGTGAAATGCATGAGGTCATCAGTCTTACCTACTTAATACCAGAATATTAGTATCCAGGAAGTAAAGCATCATATGCCACATGCATTATCATTTATACTTTTTTCAGCCATCTAAATTTTTAACTCGAAATGTTTGGGTGTTTATCATCTCTAAATGAACTACCGATCAAGACGTTCTGAATGACTAATTATGCCATAAAAACGAGCATGTTTTCTTCCTCCTCCAAACCGAAAGTAGGTTTGGGTGACATTTTCTTTAAAGCAAGCTATAAAATTATTAGAGACAGGTCTTTATGTTGGTCCCCAATTCAACAGCATGGAGGAAGTATTTAAATGTAAATCATTGCAGTCTGTGCTTTCCATTACACAAACCATAGAATCGACCAAAATCATATAACTCATAAAGCACATACCAAAATGTCATGTGTGATTTTACTGACGTGTGAGTTTTTTCTTAATTATAATTACCAGATGGTTCATTTTTTATATTAAAAATGCATTCCTGTGCTGTAAGCCTCTGCATTTTTTAAGCTTCTTTTTGAGATGTAACAGTTTTTTTAAGTCAAGATAACACTAAAAAATTAGATCACACAATTCTATCAAATTAGGGTCGAATCCTGCAAACTTTACTCGGGCGTAAACTCCTTAATTACACATGTAGTCCCTCTGACGTCAGTGAGATTACTCACTTGAGTAGGGTTTGCAGAATCTGGCCCACTGTGACTCAACTAATACTGCACCATAGTTAGGCATAAAGTGAAACAGGAAACATAGTTTCAGGAAACATTTTTTTCACCAGGAAATAGGCAAAAATAAATGCAGACTTTTTAAATCATAGGGAAGTTGCATTATGTAGCTTACAACCCTTACCTTATTAGGGCACGACCTACTGCAGTCATAACCAAAGCAAGTAAACTGAACTTACAAACTACAATTAAGCTGGGTTAATTAAATTAATTGCATGTTTAGGGACTGTGGGCAACACAAAACTATTACATGATTAAAATCACTTGCTCTTATGCTGTCACTTTAGAAATGGAGAACTTTAAATGACATGAGAAAAGTTGATTAATAAATGAGGCTATTTTTTTTTATTTTATATGATTGTGAAGTTGTATGCTATCTCCACCTAGAGGTTTAAAGCTTAAGTATTATTTTGAATTCTGTTATGCTAACCAAAAAAAGGCCAAAAAAAAAAAAAAGGCATGCCTGTATTAAAAAATATGTGAGCATTATTTTAGAGACACTGATTTGCTATCTGACTTCATGAAAATCTATTTCTCCATCTTAACTGTTCTGTATGGTACAGAATCACAGTGATACAGTAACTCCAATAAATCTTTAAGATCCAATAAGGCATTTAAAGGAATTATTTTTTTAAATGGTGAAATAAAGCATCAATTCACAAACTGTTTAAGGAGAAGAGATTAGGCTCATATGGTCCCTAGACTACCTTCTCCTGCTGCATTTGCTCTGGAAACTATGTAATACTGCATTCAAACAGCTAAGATCTTTTTATTACATTACTACATAGTATACTTTTATAACCTCCCACACAAGCGTACCCTCAGCAGATCGTAACAGGCATGTTTGAGCTGAACAACAAAATTAAACATCCTCTCACCTTGTTGGTAGCCACACCAATAAAACGAGAAGAACCAACTGCATCTTGGAGAGTGCCAGCTTCCTCTTCATCGCTGCTCTTCGCAAAACCTAACCGTGCAAGAAAAACACAAACCCACTTTCAGCTACAGTCAATCTCCGCCAAGCAGTGCTTTCAACTTAACCCGAGGAAAAATATGTCACTTCAGTGGAGAAAGGAAACCACCGGATTTCTGCAGCACTTTTCACTACTAGCAACTTATTGTATCTCCATCTTTCCCAACGATCCTGCTCTGTGCAAAGAGGCAACGTATGATCAAAAGTGGCATGCGAGCAGACGCATCAGATGCTTCCCTTTTCCGTAAGCTGAGCGCCCCAAGACGAAAAGGAACAAAAGGGAAAAAAAAAAAAATCAAAAAACGTATGTATAAAAAGACCGGGGTTTAACCATTCCTCGCCTCACCACGGCACACCGCAGCCGGGGGGGGCGGGCGGGCGGGCGGCGGGGGCGGGGGGGGGGAGGGGGAGGGAAGTCATGCCATTCGCGGGGGCTCGGTGCGGGGACCGCGGGCGAGCCGCCCCCGCCGCCGCCGGGCGCCCAACACGTTTGACAGCTGCTCGGCAAAACGCCGGCGACAGCCGCCGCCGCGGGGGGCGTGGGGCGGGCAGCCCCCGCAGGGCGACAAGTTGCGGACGGCAGCAGAGCCCCGCCACGGGCAGGCGCTGCCCACGGCCGTGGGGAACCACGCCGCGGCCGCCGGGGGCGACGCCGCCGGCCCGCGCTGCCCGCGGCGGGCGGGGACCCCCGGGGACCCTACCTGGGACCAGCGGGCGGCCGGGGCGGGGAGGGGGGGCAGGGAGGTCGCCGACGGCGAGCGGGGCAGGAGGCGGCGGGGAGCGCGGGGCGGCGGCGGCGAGCGCGGCCGGGACGGAGCTGCTTCCCGAGCGGCGGGCGCGCGCGCGTGCCTGGGCGCGCGGGGGGCGGCGGGCAGCGCGCGTGCCGGTGCGCGGAGGCGGGCGGGGGCGCGCGTGCCGGCTCCGCGGGCGCGGGGCTGCCCGGCGGGGGCGGAGGCGGAGTGCCCGTGAGATGCGAGTCAGCCGGCCGAACGGCGGCCCCGGCCTCACCGCCGGCGCGGAGCGGGCGGGCGGGCGCGGTGACTTCGCCGGCGCGCGAGCGGCGAAGCGGGCGAGAAGCCGCCCCCCAGAGCCAGAAACCGCATTTCCCGTGGCCCGTCTCAGCCTCTCTGTCACCTCCTGCAAGTGCGCGCGCGACTGGGCGCAACCCCTCCGCGGGGGGGGAGAAGGGCCGGTAGCCGGCTCCCACCCTCGCGCTGGGGCTGCCTCATTAGCATTCGTTTCCCCGCTTGCCCATTGGCACAGTCTAATTGTAATGCGGAGAGAAGAAAAGTCCGTCACTTAAAGTGAGCCCAGGGTGCAGGCGGACAAGAAAACAAACCTTCCTGCTTTCCGCTCAGATTGCGTTAGGGGCGGTTGTATTGGTCTTCTAAAGCGCGTTGCCCTCCTTTCTCATCCCCCGTCCTGCTTTGGCAGTGACTGGACCGCTGTTAGGGTTCATTCCCATCGATTTTAGGTTTTTCCAGCGCAAGTAGATCAGGACGGGCTTGACAATTAAAGACAAGGGCTTATATTTACTGTACCCTCGTTTTTCATTGTTAATTTGGAAATAATTAAATACCACCAGCCATAACATTACAGCCTTTTTCCTCCCCTTTTTAAACCACTCTCCTTCCATCTCCTTTCCTTTCAATCTGTTAATTGCTGAAAACACAGTTCTCAGTTATGCTCTTAACATCACTGGCCTACCCGCTTATTGCATTTTGGCTGAAGTTGTTTTGCTGAAGTTTTGCTTCTGAATCATGAGCGGTTCCAAAATGAACATGTGAAGTCGTATGCACAGACATGGTGGGGGGGAAAAAAAAAAAAAGGGAGGAAAAAAATAAAAGAAAAAATTATTTTATTCAGTTAACTATAGACTGAACTACAAAAATGGGGGGATTCTTTTTCCTACTTTCCTTTCTGCTGTTTTTCTTTTGTTTCCTGCTTCCTAAGTGCTGCTGCTTGCAACTGGAGGTCCCCTTGTTTTCTTTCTCCTCCAGTGGCTTAATGACTCGACAGCAGAGCATGAGAGACAAAAGAAGGCAGAAGAGTGCTTGGGCTGTCAAGGTGATCTGTGACTTCCAACTTTGAGATGTTTCATAACTTGCAGTAAGACTGGGAAGAGAGAGGGAACAAACTGGATTTCCTTGTTTTTAAATAGCTGGTAAAATGAGAGCCCAGAATGTGAGAAATTACAAAAATAAAGAGACAAGTGAAAAAACTGCAATCTGAAGAACACTCCTTCAGCAGTCATCTAATCCTGGACATGTCTAAGGTACAAGGCCCTCATCTTTCCCTGTCCAGATGTGAAAATGGGCTCTGCTCACAGTTATTCATTGTCTGATCAGTTAAGCACCTATGGTCAAGTTTTCTTTCAATCTGCCTGTAAGTCCCCACATATTAGGAATTAACAACAGATACTAAAGGCAGAAGCAACTGCCACAGTAAAGAAAACTAGCTTTAACTACTTGTCCTAGGAAATGGTGACTTCACAGACATCAACATGCAGAAAAAAATCATTAAAAGTGAAGTGCCTCATGATTTATCCTTATGTGAAATATATTACATAACAGAAGACTAATAATCTTTTTTCCAGAGGTATTGCCGGCATTCCTTCCTGAAAAACGCTTCAGGTAACCATAATACCATATAATGTGTATGTGAGTCACATCAAAAAATAGAAAAACACAGTTGTTAAGGACAGCAGTCAGAGTGGCTCCTTGTTGTTGTGATAGCATATTGTCATTCTTCAAGGGCCACATGGGGTAGGTATGTATTTATAATGAGCTTGCGCTCAAAGCCTTCCCCCAGAAAAATGTGCTGGGTTTTTGGCTCTGATCACAATTATTACCTGTGATGTTCTTTGAGATTTACCATAGCTTCATGCATTGAAGTCTCACTTCAGATAAACCACATACCTTAAAAGTATCAGAAACTTGAAAATGACTCCTCATTCCCGTTCTCAGACAAGTTGGACAGCCCTTGTGGGGCATCCCAAATCACAGGGAAGCTGAGTACTGGGACAGATTACTGAGGCAGCGTGTGAGAGATCAGAGGCAATATAATTACTACCAGAGAGAAGGTTCTTTGTGATAGTCCCACACTCTTATACCCCACGCTGCTGATGAACTAAGAGGCATTTGAGGAGAAAAGTGTGGTATTGCTGGGGTTTTATTGATTTGTTGGGTTACATGCATGCATGGCTCACAAACACCAGATGTGTTAGCTCTTGTTGGTTAGAAAAGCGCACTTGAGCCTCCTCAGGTGCGTAGTCAACAGGGAACGCTGTCTTCCTTTCTGCGTTATTATTTGCACAGTGGTATTGAATGCTGCCATTCATGACTGAATTTCAGTTAGCTCTGAGTCATGTGCAGGATCCAACGTATCGCCTGGATTTGTGAGATTCTCCTGAGTCCTGATGCAAGAGTCATGCCATTGGTTTGAATAGGACTTGAAACAGGCCACTGGAAAGCAGCAGGCCTACAAATTGTTATTTTTAACGTATAAACAAATTATTTTACTAGAAGTTTTTATTTCTTTTCTGCTTTATTTGCTGAAATATATAACTAGAATTCAATCCCTATTTTGATATTTTAAATTATCTTTAAAAAAAGGACCTTACAATACTATCATTCCCCCTTGCCAAGGATCTCAAAGCTCTGCACATGCTGATAAATGGTGTTTGACAATACCTTTGTGAGACTGGAAAGATTTCCTCTGTGAGGACAAATTGAATAGCAGGGCAGGTATGTGACATTCCGTAAGACTTCTTCCAGTTTAGAGGTAACAATCACAGGAGAGGTTAAACCCTCTTAAGGCAAGTCATGCTCTGTACTGCAAAACACTAAATTGAATGGTTCCTTTTGCTTAAAAGAATCATTTAGATGATGAAGTTGCTCAATCCTTCAGGCAGAATAAATTACTCAAAACCAATACCTTCACAGGCTGCCCAGAGAAGTGGTGGAGTCACCATCCCTGGAAGTGTTCAAAAAACGTGTGGAACGTGGCACTTCGGGACATGGTTTAGTGGGCATGGTGGTGGTGGGTTGATGGTTGGACTTGATGATTTTAAAGGTCTTTTCCAACCTTAATGATTCTGTGTTCTTTGATTTTGTAGCCATTAGAAAGATGGCAGTAAACACTTTCTGTCACGGACATAATCAAGTAACGCCAAACAGTACTTACTTAACACAATATGCCGATCTGGGGTACATTCTGCAGTATACTAATTCCAGGCAAAAATTCTGGCAGATTGAGGTAATCAGCATATACTTTTGCTGCTTGAGAATAATCCTCACCCTTATATCTAGGCCAGCAACACTCTTAGCTGTAAGAATATAAACAATAATCATTGAGGGTCAGTAAAATGATACATATATGTGAAAATTGAAGTGATATTTCAGAAATTTTTATGTGTGATATAGCAGTGGACTTTTTTTTACTATAAAGTATGCTTTTTATAAATGTTTTAATCTCTAAAAAGGCATAAAACCCATTTCTCAATCAATATGGTATTCATTGTTGGAAAGACTATTTTAATTATCCTTTTAAAATTTATATTTATAAGAATGAAATAGTTAACCATTCATGTATAAATGCAAGTGTTTGAGATACATAACCAGGATACAATGCCTATGTAATTTTAAACATGTAGGTTATTTATTTTATTTTACTTATGTGAATAATGACAAAATAAAAAGTTGAAGGGGGAATTAGTTTTTGAGAAAGTCAGTCCCTAGACTGCTTCATCATGCAGCTACATGAATGCTAATCTAAGCAAAATGAAAGGATCAGCTGGCTCCTTTCAGGAGCAGCTCCACATTATGTCCCATTGAATTGATGGTGGAAATAAGATTTCTATGAGAAAAGAAGACTCAGGCCTCCAAAACCTCTCTAGTCACTGACTTTCTCCAAGATTGCACCCCAAATCCTTCAGAGAGGTAAAATTATTTTGTAATGCGCTGTTCAACAAGAGATGCTAGTATAATGAACAAGGAAGCAAGAAAAATCTTATAGCCTTATGTGGTACCCACTGTTCTAAGTGCCGGAGCAACTTTTAATCTTTAGGATATTCCATCGAACTGTGACACTCCGGGATTGGGAAGAGTTGTTGTGCTCATTCAGAAGCTCTAACTATTGCACAGACTTCTTGATTGAAGAGCAGAAGTAAATGGCCAGTGCCAGCTTTATTTCAACTCTCTGTAATGGGCTTTAAGGCACTTTCCGAAGTGCACTGGGAAGCGCGACGGGACAGAAAATTGAAATGAGCTTTCCCATCTTACGTATTGATGAGTGTTTTTTCTTTGTCTTTATGCCAGATTTGAACCTTAAAAAACACATGAGGATTTTTAGTCTTCTCCAAATACACTATTAACTACAGAAGGAATGAGTGGAGAGTCTTTGCTATGTGTCAGGAGCAGGAAGACTTGCATCTTTTTAGAGTAGATCTTCTTTGATGGGACAAACATAAGGCCAGCAGCAGAGGGCAATGCAACACACACACCAGCTGGGATGGGAAAGCTCAGATAAATAGAATTGGTTCATGCTCTTGGTTTGAGTGAGTGGAAGGGGACATCTGGAGTGATAGTTTTCTTCAGCTACAAATTCCTGTTTTCACATCTATGATGAGCTTACATATCACAGTAGGTTGAAAGTAAGTTCACAGCAAAACAAGACCTTTGCTCTTGGTAAACAAGACAGAATGCAGAAAATGCAAACATATATTGAATAATTTCATAAATATCTTTACATTTGTGCTACTTGTACAAATACAGTCTTTTAGCTGTTCACTCAACTATTCCTTGGGCTCTGAAGACGTTTTTCATGTAAAGCAACACATATTTGTGATGTTTCATGTTCCAGGTGTCCAGCTTGGGGCAAATAGAGCTTGTTTAGTAGAAGGATAGAAATATTCAGCTTTTCTAAATATCAGCATGACAACACAGAACTACTTTAAGACTCATTTTGTTTGAATATATTTTGAAGTTCAAAGACAAATGGTCTTCTATTGCTACCGTGAGATTGATATTCAGAGAAAATTTTACAGACGTAGAGCCAGTTACGATCAACCTTTTTTCCAGGAATACAAAGAAAGGAGAAAACGTTAGACTTCTGCCACCTTGTGTTGCCCATGAAATTGCCATGCAGTGACTTTGCAATCTGGAAATACCAGGAAATACCAAACGCAATATTCATCAGTAGCTGTCTTTGCTTTTGCAAAGGCCTCATCTCCCCTTTTCACTGGCTAATATTGGCCATCCTAAATGATGTTCAATGCACATAAATTTATCAATGACCAATGGACTTGCCTAAGCCTCAAGGCTTCAGACAATGTCTGAGAGGGTGTGCTTCTGCATGTCTTTTTCCCCCCACAATAATGCTGTCTGTAGACAGATGACACAACTGAGCAGTGATACTTCTATGTCTAAAATATTTAATGAATTATTTAGAGAGTTAGTAGGATGAAAGATTAGTAAAAACAAGCAGAAAGTTAAATGGAATATAGCATGACAAACAAAGGGATTACTGAGGGATAAGTTTTACAGACAAACTAGTTTAAAAGGTACTGTCTTTTATGAACAAGTCCCTCTAGAACAAAAAGCACAATACAGACCTTCAGATTGCCTGAAAACTGCTGGAATTGGCAGTTCTGGCCGTGACAGATTCTGAGCAGAAAAAAAGTCATGTTTTTTTAAATTCCTACTAAGAGGTCATTGAAATTCTGAATTCTAAAACAATTGATGCTTTTCTGAAGTCCTGATAAAAAATTTCAGCCTTTGCCCTAATTTCAGTGCTGCTTAAAAGAATGGCCAGAATTCATTTAGCAGTCTGTCCAATAACTGCTCGTAGTCAGTAAAGCTTTTATTGCTGATCCAAGATTATCTTATCTTGGGTGGCAAAAAAATCTGCATTCTAAAAATTATTCTGCCTCCCAGGACTTCAAAGAGTTTCTTCCTGTCTGTGACTAATGTTAGCTAAAACACATGCGAAGGTGTTCTTCTATCACTAACAACAAATAATCCAAAGACAGTTCTAACATGAAGTGTCTTGCCTAGATTCGACAAGAACAACAACAAAAAAAACCCCATTGCTCCCTACAGAGTCGACTCAAATGTACCTTCTTTGCCTATGGAGTCTAGATGGTAAGATTTAGGAAGAAGAGTGTTGTGCTATGTCCCATGTTTGTTAGAAAAAAACATAAACCACATAATTGCTGTAGCCTGTGACAGTTTGCTCACATTTTGCAAAAACACTGAGCTATTTATAAACATATCTGGGTTAAGTAGTTTCAATTATAGTATTTTTATACAATTAAAAGAAGAATTTAGCTTTTCTGCACATCGCAGATGACATATTATGCAGGATGAAAATTAAATCATAGTAAAGACATTTGCATAAACAAACTGCTAAATTTCAGTACTTGCTCCATGTATTGCTGTTTGCTAAATTGCCCCTTGCTGCACCAACAGATAGAGCGACCAGGAAGCTACTCTAGCTGGGTGGATGATGGCCACCAGCTCCCGAGTCGCTGGTAAGATGGGTTCTCAGCCAGCCCTGCTGGAAAAGGCTGAAGTACGCAAGGATTCACAAATCCAAAAATGCTCCCGGCATGCACATAAGCTGGCAGTATGAATCCTTTCCCCACTCTTCACTGCTTCAGTGCAAGAGATCTTTACGTGAATGAAGGTTCTCCATTTCACCTCTACTCACTTCTGTGAGTGCCAAGCACAGCCCAGGGCCCAAGAAAGAGCATCAGACTTCAGCAGCGACCAGTCCAGCCGCATTCCATTGCTTTGAGAAGTCATCATATCCTTGACTATTTGTGGGGTTTTTGAATTATGTATTTACCCAGCAGGATTCCTTCCACAGAGAATTGTAGATTGGCTGTTACAATTTCCAATCACAGTTCCTCTTCAAGGAAAAAATTGTAGCTGAATGGAGTCTTATTTAATTTTTGAAATTTTAAAGGACTAGCCGGGGGCTCTGTTTGTATAATGACCTTTCTATTGCTTTGAGCCTAAAGACTGCATTATAGTAAGTATTCAACTAAGAGATCAGTCTGCCAAAAAATACCAACAGCCTACTCGCAAAAAAATTGAAGAAAAAGTGTCTTTGTGCACTGTTTATACAACTCTGTTAGCGATGTACCTGTAGCCCAATTTCCTACACTTGTAGCTTTCACATATTTTCACTGGAGTAGTTTAGGTTGCAGAGAACAGCTTACTTTACTGGTTTTGTGTTGCTTAATCCAGCCCCTCACAAGCACAATCAGGAAATGTGGGATATTAAATTATTTTTTTCTGCACAGCAGCAGGTCTATCTTTAGTTCAGGTATAAACACTGTGTTTCCTCAAATTCATTCCTATCCTATATTTAAAAAAATAAACAACAACCAACCAAACAAACAAAAAACCAAAGCCAAACCAAAACTCAAATGGATCAAGCTATCAAAAGGGATCATGAAGAATTTTTTCTTTAAACACATCTCTCTTACCCAGCTGCTTGCTTTCTTCAGGGTGATTTTCTTCTCAGCTTCCTGCATTTTCTACCATCTTAGGAAAGAAATCAAAGGCTTTAAGTTGCTTCTCTGTTATATAATAAATACTTCGAAAAAAATAATATTTCAAAGTTAAATATTATTTTATACTTTTAATTTAATTTTGTGTACAATATTTTAAATGGAAAATGAGTCTTTGGTGTTCCATTACTTTAAAGAAACTGAAAATATTCTTGTAATGAAGAATTTTATACTTCACTAATACACCAACAGTGTTGAAAACATGTGTCTCAAAAGGCGTGAACAGTACTTGTAAAGCCATGTGACTCTCCTTAAATGACACAACACGGTTTTATTTAGCTGAAAATGGTAAGTGTAAGCTGATCCTGGATACTATTACCACACATTATTTAAATGAACTTTGCTTGCTTGCAGATTTCATGACTTTATATGTTTAGTACTTCAACTCTGCCATAAATGCACTTTTTAAAATGTTAATCTTAATCATATGCGTCCATATGCACATTGTTACTACATGTCCTCAAGTTCTTATGTATCTCTGCAGTCCAGTCATCCAGCAAACCAAGCTGTAGTGTTAAAATCCCAATCACATTGAAATCAATTTCCTTGACTTCTACAGGGCCCATAATTCTTTCCAAGACTGTTACCGCTTCAGAGACTGATTTGTAGGTGAGTCCTTTGGATACCTTTCACAGAAGAATGGCAGAGACTATCACGTTATTCCATCCAAATACCTGTGCCATATTTGAATGAAGTCAGACCTGAGCATCCCTATACTGCAGTTATTTGGGAGGTACAGAGAAATGTGAGGAAGTTTTGAAGTAGCTCAGATTCTGATAACAATGTAGAATTTGGCAGTATGAGCAAATAAAGGTGCTCAATAAAATCAGTACTTTTGAGATGGCAGGGTGAACACATGATGGGAGGTAACTTCAGATAACCATTGTTTTAGCATTATTGATTCAGGTTTCTCTGTGGGTTGCTCTATACTGGCTGTATCAAGATGAGTTCTCCTAAAAACTTTACGATGCTCATACAGTTTTTATGCAACATATTGTGAATCCAAAGTTTGGCCTATGCTCCACAATCTCTCTCCTATACCTATTATCTGATGGACTATGTAGAGGAAAATTACTACAATATCAATTTAAAAAAAAAGGGATTTTCTACATATATTGGTTTTGGAATAATCCTGAAGTATTATAAGATCATGGAAGGACTATTAGCATAATATATTTATACAAGGACAATGTATATTTAATCAGTACTTAATGGTGATATAATAATAGGTTTCTCCATAGAGAATGACAATATGATTTTTAACTTCCTGAATTAATAATCTTGCAGAATACTGAAGACCATTATTTCACTTCACTCACATGCAGAAAGAAGAAATCTTTTTCTGTGCAAGGAAACCTCTAAAACAAATCAAAGATGTCGGCAGACGGTACAGAGAACTAATTAACTCAAGGTGAGTAACTCAGGAAAATTAATGTTGAATTGGAGGTAGTTCAAAGACTTCAAGGGTAACAGTTTAAAACACAGCATTTATGGCCTTGTGTAGTTAAGACCTTATGAATTACTATATTATTTTCAGAAGGCATGAAACATCAAAAGCAAGAGGAATAAGAATAAATCTGTGTGTACAAAGTGATAGGAAAGAGAAAGGAAGAGCTCTTATTGTATTCATAGACGGGCAAGATTCCTTAAGATCCTCAAAGTCCACTCAGGAGATAGAGACCACTACTACTGCACTGTCAATAAGGCCATGGATGCAGTGAGGTTGTCAAAGGGATGTTGTGCAAGAGTCTAGGTGTGACTTCCCCTTAGGTGGTGTGCCTGGTGGCTGCTCCACTGTGGCAGGGTCTTCAGTGTACAGTGTGTCCCACATCTGTAAGTAGCTCCTTTTACAGAGTTGCTAAATTCAGTGTTAATTAATCAGAAACAGAGAAGAAAGTTGGTTCTGAATGTAATCAGAAAGATGGATCCGCCACTGATGTAAAGTGGCACCTTGTAAATGGGATCCTTGGACACACCAGGAAGTTTTTTGTGGGGGAAATAAAGTTTTAGTACCTCTGTATAAGATGCTTGTGTGACCCTGTCAGGAATAATAACTGTCAGCTTTTGGTGTTTTGGAAGGAGGAACTGAAACTCGGAACATGTGTCCAAAAGGGCCACTGAAATGACAGGGCTACGTGTATTGCAGAAGAAAGTTGAGACTTGTCTTCTTGTCCCTACTATAGTGAAGGCTGAAGGAGGGGCAAAGAGAAAGGAGATTCTGATAAGGTGTCTCTAGAAAACATCGAAATAAAAAGGAGATATTGCCACTGAAGGACAAAAGGAGTGGGTATCCACAGGTCCTGAATAGATGTACCCAAGAAATTAGAGGGTTTCTAGAAAAGTGGAACAGCTGCAACAGGAGACTGTGAGAGGGACAAACACAACTGTTGGTAAGTAAAAGGGAGCAAAGCAGCGGTTTGAACAGAGATCTTCCTTTCCTGGATGTTTGCTATTTTGGGACATGTTCCTCATTCTTTGTTTAAACTTTGAAAGTATTGACTGGAAACCCTTCTTTCATCATCTTCAACAGTATGGTCTACTGAAAGAGAGTTGACTGGAAAACATTAGGCAGAAGCAGAGTAAGGTGTTTTGTCTCTATACATCTTGAATGTTTCAGCACTATTGCTTGGTGGTAGAAGAAAAATAAAACTAATTAACGATAGCAATACCGTTACAATAAACACCGTACAAAACTGAGGAGCACACTTCATCATAAGAGCTTAGGGACACTTTTGATGAATTTCAGTCTGCCAATAATGATAACTTCTATTGCACAGGTATTTAAATGCCAATCCTGTTCAGGTTTTGGACAGAGCTGTCTTTGCAGACAATTGTATTTTAGTATAACAAATAATGTATATTGATTCCATCTTAAACATACACATGAAACCTGCCCTCTTCCAAGAAACCTCACTCTGTCAACTGGTTATGGTTAAGGAAAAGATATTACATTAAAATATGTTGGGTAAGCATTTTTATTATGATAAATGTTTACCATGACTACTCTGGAGTTTTTAAATGTAGAGTGACTTTTTGTTTTAAGATTTCTTATCTGGTTGAGACAAACTGTACCTTCTTCCAAAAGACATAGGGAACAGACTACAACTCATTCCCATGTTTAATAAGAATAGGATTTTCTCCTTAATGCTCAATATTGATGCAACGATATCACAGTTGTGTATTTTCTAAAAATATATATTCTGAATGCCTCAGAAGGGTAAAATAAGTGCTTGCATAAATCAGATGTAAGTGAGGTTTCTTAGGTTTCATGAAAATGTGTGCATGGGTGAAGATCAAGTGTGGACATTTTCTGCCAAATGGGAGAGTATTTTTAAGAAATTGCCAAAATATTTTTAAAACAATATCTTAATAATATAACATCTTATTTTTATTTTAATATATAGTAAGAATTACTGGTACTGAATTACATCACTATAATTTCTTTTAAATGCTACTCCCTTACATTTATTCTTTCTCCATCAGAGAGAATGAGCCATGATTTTTTTATGTATATATATATGTACACTCTACAAAACTGTGATTGATTAGGCCTAATTTTGATTAAGCAGATATGCATTGTTCATTTCAATCCCAAAAGGGATCGAGAAAGTAAAAAATGAATGAAAAAGGTTAGCAAAGTCATTTAAGAATTAATGTGATTAGAATCCATATCCCTCTTACTATACCCAGACCTTTCAAGAGCAAATGGCAAATATATTCCAGCCACTGGCAAGCAAAGAATAGATAATAAATGTCAGAGAAATGAGAAAGGTTATTGGAAGACCATAATAAGGGAAAGAAAATTATCTCACAAATTCAATTAGGAACTTTGATATCTAAGGCTAAAAGTAGAAACCAGAGGTTCAGAGATGCCTGGACGTAGAATTGGGTGTCATTGAAACAAGAAAATGTAGAACGCAAACGCTTTTTAGTAGAGACAAGTCGGTTTTACAAAGGTGGAAGAAGGACAGAAATATTTACTCCATTGAAAAACCTTCTTTATTTGCTGGCTGGATACTGTTGTTTTGTTGTATTAAAGTTGGATTTAACATTTACAGATTTCCTACAGTGTGACCATGTGACAAAGCCATTCTCAATGGTCAGGAATCCCCCCTCTCTTCCTTTCTTACAAAGGGATGTATTCCTCAGAGAAGTCTGCAGCCTTTTTTTCAACCTTGATTAGTTAAAATAAGATAAATAGCTAAGACTAAATATAGAGAACAAAACAGTTGGCAATGACTTTGAGCTGTTATTTATATGGGATGCAGCTAACAGAGTAGCTTGTAACCACTGTCAACCCACTTCCAGTTCCTCATGCAGAATGAAGTACCAGAAATACAGAACAGTTTGTGCAAAATGTTATTCTCCGATCTTATAAAACACACAATACCTGTATTTTAAAGAAGTAAGCATGGTGATTAATGTAGTAAGGCGTTCATAAAGCTTGGAGCTAAAATATATGCTTTTCTGCAGCAGAAAGCAATTACGCATCAGGACGAAATGAAGGCAGTGTCTCCTGGAGCTGAAGGAACAGTTGTTCGCACACTCGGCCAGGAGAGGGACCGCTGAAGTCCGAGCCGTGCTCTGCCCAGCAGAAGCTGCCGTAGTTACGCAGAAAAGGCACCTCCAGGAGGGCAGTGCTGCTGCCAGTCAAAGAGCTTTGCTTTTGACACTAAGCTGCGGCATGAAAGCCAAAAAATGCACGCACCCCCCAAAGCACTGCAGTTTCCCCTAATGGATGAAGGGATTAATTTAGGTTTTAAATGACAAAGGCACTTCGCCAAGGTTTAAATTAATTAATTATACACCACTTACAAAACAATTAAATCTCAACAGTGTTCAGGTGGTTGGTAGGTAGGCTGACACCAGTAGCCAGGCAGTGGCCAGCCTCCCTCTGCCTCCCTCACCCACCAGGCAAGCCTTTGGCCCTCTCTAGACATTCTGTTTCATTTAACAAGTGCAGACTGGGCCACTAGTTCTTCTCATACCTATGAAAACACACCTACCATCTTTCTAACTTGCACATTTCTATGTTTCAAATAAAGGACCTGGATTGTCAAGTAAAACTTTCAAACACAGATTTTTGTCATCCTTCTGTCCCTCCTTTTATATAATGACATAATGCAATTTGGTTTTGACCTTTTTCAATTTGCAGCCCTCTAAAAACCTCCCAGTGGAGATATATAGTGAATTTAAGCCTACTGACAAAATATTTTTCATGGTTCCATTTCTTAGACCCTTAGGGGAGGAATCCATAGCCTTTACAAATTAAAAACCACCATAGTGTCCAAGCCTTATCTTGTTTGCAACCAACCAACCAGTTAATGTGTCCTGTAGCTCTAATTGTACCATTTGATTTTACAGGTCTGCCTGGAGGCAGAAGGATATAATTCGCATTTGAACAGCATTCAATTGGTGAGAATTTGCTTACATATATTGAACAGAATTGTGTATTTCATCATCAGATTGTTGCCAATAGTGATTCATTTTAAAGGGATATACCTATTAGAAATTCTTCCTTCAGTCATCTAGAGTCTCTTTATTCCTACCAGGAAAGGGAAAACATATTAACATACTCAAGAAATCAATTTAACTTAATGCACACTCTTTAGGGACAGAAATACAGAGTAGTATTCTGGAGACCAAATTCCCCCTCTGCGTGTGCAGTTCTCCCCTCGGATATGATGCCCAGGTTGAAAATGGACCTTTCATGGTCCAGCCTGTCCCTCATTATTCCTGTTGTTGGTGTGTGCAGTCACCAGGCCCTAGGTGCACTGTGCCGAGACAGGCAATTGAGGGCCTATCCAAACCAGGACTTACGCAGAATGTAGACTCCATGTTAGATAACTCAGCACATAGGGCACGCAGAAAGAGGGAGAGCTCAAACAAGGTCCAGAACAGCCATCTGGTAGTTACACACTTAAATCTTCTCCTGAGCTTACAACTACTTTAAAAATTAAGCTGGGATCTATTTTTAGAAAATACCAAGGCACTTTGTTCTTACACTCCCGGCAGATATTTAACTGCCAAAAACATTCTGACCCACCTCTCCCATGATGGCACCCCAGTCACTGTCCTATTTCCATGTGACACTAGGGAAACTTGTCTATCACCATACAGCAACAGAACAAACCCCATCTCAACCGTGGGACCCTATGCTGTTATATAGGTAAAAAAGGAGTGACTAAACAGGGGTGGACATAATGAGAAGGTTCCTGAGTATTGCGATCAAGACAGGTTCAGAAGTCAGCCTGCAGAAACTTTGTACAGGTTATTTCCAGAAGCTGGAGGGAAAATAAAGGTTTTATTCTCTGTAATTCTTACCCATATTCCTGAAGAAATTTATTTGAAAAAAAAATTATGAGAAAAGTTAAGTTACTGTTTCTTTTTCCCCATATGCTTCAGAATTGTCTAATTTGTATGAAAAGTGGTGGGTGTTTTTTGTAGATTTTCAAGGACGGTTGCTCCAATTGAACATAAAAGCTCAGCATCTATTCCATTTTTGGCAGAGCAGAAAGCGTGTAAGTAGCTAGCAAAGTAGAAACACCAAAAACTGTAAATGCTTACTTGAACTTAAACTCCAAGCTTCTGCCTATAGGAGACAGCCTCCATTCCCCATAGATGCAAATCATTTTAATCAATGCATTGGGTTAAATTAATATATACTATAAAATAAAGGCATTTGTGTTTGTATTTTTTGTGCTGCAGGGAAACACTGTTCTCTTCCTATTGCCAAAGGTGTCTAATACCCAAGTCACACAAAACATTTTTGGACAAAAGTGCAAAATCCAACGGCTTATGCAACATGCCACAGGAAAGTGTTGTGTGAAAATGCAAGCTGTGCTATGCAGAGGCGATTGCAAAGTAAGCACTAGTTTTTAAAACTAGTTCACTAGAGTACTTAAAAGAGCCATTAACCCAACTTCTCATTCTCATGTAGGAGTTTCATAAAAACTCATTTTAGAATATAAAGCAAATGTCTCCCCAGCCATTTCAAACAGATTTAATCCCTTGTTATTTTAATACATTAAGATACTGTGCATATGATTTTATGTAAAGTTTTAATACGCCTAATAAGGTTGAACTACTGCATTAAATAACCAGGCTTTAAAATAAGCGTGGGAAGAGACAAACAAAACAGTTGCTGTGCTCCTTTTGCTCTGACTTAGTTCTGCTATTAACATATTAACTTTAGTTAATACATAGTTCTGCTATTAACTTCTACTTTTTCATGGTGAATTTGTGATACAGGATTTTTAAGGCAGGGAAAAAGAAATCAGAACTTTTTAAAATCAGTATTCCAATCCAAATAAAGGCTTAAGCAGACAGCTAGAGTTTAAACAACCCTTAAATTTCATCAAGCCAGGGACACAAATATGTCAGATACTATTTGAAAACAGCTACATTAGTAAATTGTGTTCATTTGGGGCCTTTCTCAATATTTAAAGGTCACTTAAGTATTAACTTATTTAAGTAGACTCTAAAGTAATTTGGTAAGTTCAGCCATCATGGCCCAACAGGAATCTTTTCTTTCTTTGATTTCAAGATAAATGACAGCTATTCCATCCCATGGGTATCTTTGCAACTGAATTCTTGTGACGCAGACTGCACATTTTAGCCCTAGTATGTAACGTTTACTTCCATCCCAGGCACCACTGAACAAATAAATCACTGCTTTTTGTACAGAGATCACACAAGCTATACAGGTTAGAGAACTTTGAGTTACATGTAAGCCAGTTTTAACACTATGTTATGTTATAAAAGACATAGCCTGGGTTATTTTGCCCACTGTTATTCAAGAGATTTAAAAGAACATTTCCAATAATCTGATTTTAACATTTTTGATTGACACTTCACAATAGATACAGCTGAGTCAATTAAATGTTTGGTTACCAGGACAGGGAAGGGAGGGGAATTCATTTGAATGACCAGGAGTTTGTTTTTTTCAGGAATATCAGCTGCTCTATGAGATACTTCAACGGCTTGCTCACTGTCCTTGTCCTACTCAAAAGGCACTACCTTTTCTGCAAAATATGGTTTCAGCTTCAACAACAGAAAAGAGATGGGAACATAGAAATGTTGAATTATTGACATTAGCTATCATTCTTTTTGCCTTGAAACTGCTCAATCTCAAAAAGAAAGAACGAAACTTGTGATAAAACATGTCATTTTGGTGGATCCCAGTGCTTAAAGATCCTACTAGACACTGTAGTTTTTAAGAAACTTTAAAAAAACAAAGGCATTCTAACTCATAACATGGTTTTAGACAGCTCTGACATAGGGAACACTATGCAGAAATGTAAGTGTACAGCTGAAGTGGTTTCCACCCTGTATGTTTTGTGAGGATACTCTTAAGGATAGCAAAGCTTTTCTTTTCCTCTCACGTGAGAATATTTACCCTTTTTTTAGCACTTAAAAAAGAAAATTCCTTCAATCCTTTGAAATTTTAATTTCCAAGAATCCGAAGAGCAACCTAAGATATTTTGACCTTGTATCTTTTCTGCACTTAGTTGCTGTTAAAGCCTGTACCAACCTGGAACATGCTCTCGTTATTTAATGCTCAGCTCTGGTGACCAGTTTGAGCTCCCACTCCTCAGGGATATGTGCTTTGGCACCTTAAAGAAAATGGACAAACAAACGACTTCTCAAGAAATACTATCCTATCATATCCTATCCTATATCTATCAATCAGCTCCAATTACTATCAAGTCTAAATGAACATCCTTTTAACATGGACAATTAATAAACGTTTCTGACCTCTAGGCTCATCTCAAGTTTCTTGTTTCCTGTTCACTGTTGCACAGGAATATTGGCACTAGGAGGATGTAGGAAGTTAATTTCCCATATTACCCACTGGAAAGAGCCATTTTAAAATGAACAGATAGAGACTACATCAGAAAATTACTGATCTCCCAAATTCGTGCTATTGAAATAACACTTAGGGACTGATTTGTGATAATCTGGTGATTCACTGCAAAGGGCTGAAGGAACAATTTCCCCCCTGTTGACAATGACAAGCAAGAATGAGATTTCTTATTACTGCCGATGCACCTGCTGAAATTACTACTCAAGTACTTTCTGCTATTGCTATTTTTCCTTCTGCTGTAATTAAAGTAACATCAGAGGAACACTGCCTTCTGCTATTGACTCAATTAAACCAAAGTCAGCTTCTTCACGCAATCCTATCCAGGAAGTTTA
This sequence comes from Phaethon aethereus, assembly GCF_964289735.1. Classification (NCBI taxonomy): domain Eukaryota; kingdom Metazoa; phylum Chordata; class Aves; order Phaethontiformes; family Phaethontidae; genus Phaethon; species Phaethon aethereus. The sequence continues at coordinate 56,633,804 of NC_138578.1, read as the reverse complement.
CAAAAGGAACAAGAGACAATATACTAACTTTAATACTGTTTCAAAGTTTTTAGTACTTTCACTATATGCCTTTATCTCAGAGAACTGCACTTCCAGAGAGTCATGAGGACTCAGATGTTTTTGGTTTTCCTGGAGTCATGTACTCATTACTATCTAACTGCCGGACCAGCACAGAGGTACCTAGTATGCAGGGGTGCCAGAACATGACCTGAGGGTTTATTCAGCAATGACTCAGATAAAATTCCCTTTTCTTTCACTAGCTGATTTGATTGAAGAAAAATAAGCATGGAAACACACTCCATGATATGATCGCAAACTTTAGGCAGATTCACAGACCTGATAGCAAATGTAATTTGAATGCCAGGATCAGGAGTATTAACTAATTGCTGAGCAATGTTCTCTTTCTCTGCATACATAAATTGGGCTTGGCTGTGACATGGGTCCTCACTCAAGAACCCAGCCTCTTCACACATGCACAAATGAGACCTCGTGCCTGCAGGAGCAGGACCTCCTTCACCCTAGTCCTGCACATTGAACTGAGTAGTTGACTCATCAGAGGGAATAGGAAGAGTGATTATTGCTTAAAAGGGCTGGGATTAAATCATTGCTGTGGGATATGTAGAGCAATTTTTCCTGGAGCTTTTACTCTATAATCACACAATCCATGTATACATTGCTGAATAGAAACAGACAGGCATGTGTCCACACAATGAAGGACACTTGGACATAGCCTTAGGAACTGTGATGGGATGGTCCAAAACAGGGCCAGCTAGCAAGCTAGCTGTTAAGTAATGCAGTCGGTCAGGAGACAGCCTCTGGGCTTCTTTTATAGCAAAATAGAGGCGTTCTAGGACGGCTTTGGTACACCCACTGTATGGGACCGTGGCTAAAGTCACAGTCTTCAGATGCCTGCCTTTCTGCAACAGCCTCATCTGCTGTGGATGGCACAGGACTCCCTCTTTTTCCCCAGACTGTTCAGAGATCAGTTGGCTTAGGACATTGATCTAATGTTTGGGTCATGTGTGGGAAATGTGGCAGTCACAGGGGAGAAAAAGAAAATAGCAAACGGGAAATGACAGCGGATGTCAGTGAGTATAAAGGCAGAGAAGCTATGTCCATCTAATGTCCAGCTCTACTGGTAAGGCTGTTTCCTTAAAGTCTCTTACTTTTGTATCTATGTATATGCATATGCGTTTATATGCAATTAAGATGCAGTTTCGTACTGCAGCTAAGGAAAACCTAACCCCTAGCTGGCAGCCAAGTGCTCCCACCGTTTTCCCTAAGCTATTTCCTTATCATTCATCTCACTTGCAGTGAACCAGTCCCTAACACTAAACTAGCACAACTGTACCCTAACTTCTGTTGGCTCAGCTCCCTGAACAAATTCACCATTGAATGGGGCCCCATCATGACAGGCCTGTGCTGGAACCCAGAGAGGAAAGCGCTTAACTGGGAGGAGAAGGACCAGCCTTTGTATCAGCCAGCTGCTATTTGTCAGGCTCAGCTGTACTGCCAGCCATACACCCAGTAAAGAAGATTTTTATTCAACAGTTTTCTTGGATCTAACAATGCTTGTTATTAAATATATCATGATACCAGCAGGAACAGATACTTTTTTTTTTTCCTCTAGGGGGAAGCAGTAATTATTCCTTAAGACCCAAAAATATTATTAATATATAGACACAGACACATGGGTCAATTTGAAACTTCATCTCGGGATCCAATGTATAACCAGGCTTACCTTGACTCTCATTTCAAAGTCAGATCCCTACATATACATGCTTTCCCCCCTCCAGTGAAGGATCCATAAGTACATAAGCAGCAAAAACCCCTGTAGTCTGAAACTTTCACTTATCCTTTTAGGACATTGCTTCTTGGGCACACCAAGAGTAAATCACATCTAAGGACTGAATCTCTCAGAAGGTCACTACATTATTAACAGCTGATTCAATTAGCTAGTTAGAGGAAGAACGCTTTCTAAAGTAAGATTGGATTCCAACCACCATTCTTGGGTTTATGTTATTTTTATCCTTTAGCACTAATTGCTCTCTGTGCATGGTTTGCCACACAGCTATAGTTCCAATATCTCTATAGTACCAAAAAAAAGTAGCTGCTAGGCAGTGCTGATCCTGGCTACCATCATGGTGGAGATTTTATTGTCACCCTTGCTTGGAACTTTCTCTATAAAGGCTTTTTCATTTCATTTTTCCCTATAAAGGCTTTTTAATTTCATTTGGAAATTGGGTTGTTGCATTTCCCTAGTCATGCCTTCCCACTTCTACCACCTCCCACCATAGATGCTGCTGCTGCTAATTTTCCATTGAGCGCTAGCATATATTGTAGGGTATCCTCAGCACCAAGATACATGAGGCACACTCAGCCATTCTGATTTGAGAAAGCTGCCAGCATGAGGGCTGTCCTCTATCACCATGTTTTTTTAACAGTGACATTTGTTCTAAGGAGGAAATTTGAAAGTAAAAATAATACTTCAGCACCAAATCCCTTTCAAAAGGCAATGACAGTAGCAAACTTATTTCTCTGTACCTTTCTCTAAGAGCAAGAATAAGTAGAGCATGTCCTCACAATATTTATATTCCTTCTCTATAACTGAAAAATATACAGCAACATTTTGCAATAAAGCCCTAATGATATTGTGCTATATTCACTTAAAAAACCCAATTGAGTTTTGTGTCACCAGAGGATATACAGTTTCTGTTCTGAGGTTTCTTTTGACTGACTTCTTCATTCATAACCTTACATACACAACTAATAAAATGCTTGCACAAAAGATTTAAGTTAATGTTTACAAATATCTTAAGAAATGAAGAACAGTAATGATTTTTCTCCTTGCTACCTTTTCCATTAAAAAATTGCTGGATGGTGATATGGAGATCAGTGGATATGGGGATTCCAAGAAACAGTAATAGTAATAGATTCACAGAGACAGAGCAGGGAGATGACACTAGCAGCCATATTTTTTCTGGGAAAGAGAGAAAGTGATGGGAATCTTGGGGAAAAAAAACAATAAAGCAGTTTGAGTGCTCACAACGTATAAGACTTCAGGCCTGAAACTGTTAAGCCTTTATGTGGAAAAAGAGAGAAAGAAAAGGCTTTGAGACTTCTTATGGGGAAAAAAAACACAAGCATAAAAGGCAGCTTGGACCTTTGGATCCAGCAAGTACTGAAAGTCATCTTGCATATTTTATGATCAATCTCCCAAGATAAATAACAACACTCTGTAAACCTTTGATGCTTTCAGTTTTATTAAATTACAGCAAGTTACTTTCCCCATCAATCAATTAAATAGGCAAGACTGGAATTTGATTATATACCCCTGAGTTGGTCTGCCATAAATCAAGCCCACAGGTGAATAAGTGTTTAATTATGTGTTCACAAACCGTTGTGTAAGAAATGAACATACCTACCAAGTCGTATTTTTTACATTTTATCTGGAGAACTTGTTTCTCATTAACCAATTGCTAGCCACAGTGAACTTTCTCTTAGGAATAATAAATAAGAGCCCAGTATCGGGACAGAATCTCACCTAGGAAGATCCTACGTTTCCACTGGCTCACGTACTTCTGGCAGCTTGCGGAAAGGGCTCCATACATTGCAGAAACAGAATTCATTCATAATCTGAATGTGTGCGTTGCTGGCTTTGTTTATCCTATGTTTAATTTATTGGGCCCAGGGAACGCAGTTGTGAATGGAGTCCAAGACTGAGGAAAGCTGTATACAAAGAGACAGGCAGCAAATCCATTCTTACACAACATGATTTATAAGGGCTTATTTTATCTATTTACACAAGAAAAGCCACAAGATAGAATGCCTTCCAGCATACCCAAGAGCAAAACCATCAATTTTCCAAAAGGGGTTGTGTGCCCCAAGGGTACCATGACTTCTCCTTTTTGCAGACTTAGTAAATAGTTGGACCATAATCTGACCTCCATAGTCCGCAGTCTGTCTTTATTATATATTTGAAAGCATCAACCACCTGGGTTTTTCTGCTTGCTTTTAGGAATTTTTAGCCTAATGGGCAATCATGTGTGATCTGTCTACACTTCCTTGTTAATGCCAACAATTGAGTTCACTAGGCTTGTTAAGGCTATCAGGCTGTTTATGATAGTATCTAAGACTCCTGATGCAAGTCCTTACTGCACCATAAGGAGATGTTCAGAAGCTGAGTTAATACTTTGTAAGATGCCAACCCCAAGTTTTACAATTATAGTTTCTCTCCTACTGATATCCTGAGGAATATACTGTTAAGAGCCGTTATCCCATCTTCTCTATTTGGCCTTTTCAATATATTGTTCTTCTCTTGAGATCGAGGCACATTTCCAGAGTGGCTCAGTGCCTGAAGGGTTTCATGCAATCATTGTCATCAGTTAGTCAACTACTGTGATGAGTAAGTCATAAAGACTGAGAGGAAAAGAAGTTTCTAAAACCAAAACTTATATATTTTTTTTAAAAAAGGTACATTAAGCAGAATCCAGATAATTCATCATCTATGACCCCAACTTTCCTGTGACTTATGCATGACGTACCTTAAAAATAAAGTTATCACAAGTTTTCTCCTGATCTTAAACTACCTTCTGTTGTAAAAACATGCCTTTTCATGGCCATTAATCACACCATGAAGAAACTTGTATTCCCTTTCATCCATCATCCCAGCCTAGACTGGTGATCCTTTGCAGAATTCGTTTTCTTAGGAGTAGCAGGTCTTGAACAAGTTTGGCTGGTCCCAGATGCCATTAGATGTACAGAGAACAAATCACCCTATTACAGTACCCTTCAAAAGCAATGGAATACTCTTCAATAAATCTGCATAAGGGCAGAGGCTTAAACTGTAAATTCAAAAATAATGTAGCAATTCTAATTCATGATGCTAAAATCTTTATACAACATCTTTCACCTCTGCTAATATATATGAACATGTTTGGAATCCACAGAAGTTCCTACTGGAAAACCCAATTTAGCCAGAGATCCCAGAGTTGCCACTAAACCTGCAACTTAACTTTTTGTTGAAGAACTGTGAATTGTATGCTCTTCAGATTGACCTCTAGTTTGCCGCAAGAGAACCACATCCACGCCAAACAAGGCGATCTGAGAGCAGTAAAATTGTACATATAGGGCAATTTTAAAGTTTCATTCAAGAATTAAAGATGAATTTGAAAGATTAATTTCAGGGTCTTGTGTGAATCATTAAGACTGTGGGTCTGGGAGGAGAATGGTCAGATCAAGGCAAAGCATAAGATTCGCAAAAGGCACAAAGGACACCGTTTTTTCCATCTTGCACATCTGTAATTACTGCTTTCTTGGCACAGCCATCTTAGCATGTAGTAAATGAGACACTGTGCCTATTTTCACCCAGGCCAATGCATGTTGGCCTTGGTAACTTGCTGGCTTCCATCTGCTTTGCATTCTTTACTGCTGGGAGCCAGATGATGACTGCCCTTGCTACAATACAGGATACTCTTGAATGGAAAAAAGGGAGGGAATGCAGGTAAAAAACAGTGTTATGCAGCAGATGGAGAGTGAGGAAAACTGCTGAAGTAATCTGATTATTTTGTGTAATTTTTTAGGTGGGGAGGTTCTCCTGCTTTATAATATTGAACCTTGGGCATTGGCTGCACAGTTATATATCACTGCTTGTAGAGAAAAATGTGGGTTGTGATCCCTGATGTACCAAACACCTGTAATTTCAGTTAGTTTCTGGGCACATTCACATACTCAACATTCTGTCAGATCTGGCACATGAACACGTTGATACATGAGTATAGGCTAGTTTAAATTCCTAGACAAATTCTTATTTAGGGAACCCCAGGGCAAGAGTTATCCTACAAAAAGTCCAAGATTTTAATTTCCCTGGTATATGTGTCCTTGCCAAGGACATATCAGAAGCTAGATAAGAGCATTCAACAATTTATTACAGTTCCAAGGCTTTGGAAGAAGATAAATCAAAGGTAGATTTTAAATTTGAAAGTATTAAATTCTTAATATCACTTTGGTACTTGGCAAGTGTAATATGCTGGGTCTTTTCAGAGTGGGAGAGGACTGCATATTTTTTCAGAAATCAAAATGTGTGTTGTATATTCTTTCATTTAGAGCAAATTATTTTTTCCCATTTACCATCTTCATAATTTGTTCTGGCACTCAAATTTAAGAACATGGAATAAGAACATGGAGTCAGTAGAACTGCTTGTGTCCTGCAGCTAAGGAACATGCTTAGGCATAATGATGAATTCAGCCTTAATTCGTTTCTAATGTAAGTACTTTTTAAGACAAGGAAGATATTGAGTGCACTTTGTTTGGAAAGTTTCAAACTCAGCAGGAGCCAGGGTTATCCTGGCCTAGCCATGAATGTCCTAGGTAATTGACCAGCTTTATGATGACATATTTATGTATTTATTTATTTTAAATAAGGGGGGCAAGACTTCTAAATTAACCTCAGGAATTACCCTGACATTGCTAATGCTACAAAATAAATTGTTAAGGAAAATGAAACAAAGAAAACCCCTAAGATAGGAACACAACCACGTCAGTAGAAAGAATGAAGCAACTTCCCTGTTGGTTAAGAATTAATTTAGGTCATCACATCAGGTCTCTCTACTTATTTGTTCTTGCAGATTACACTGAATGCGTAGTTTAAATTCTCTTTGCTTACTGGAGGGAGTCATTACATTTGTTTAGTGGAAAGGTGGTGGAGAGAAGAGCATGGGTTGACTTGCTTTTGCCAACTTTATTAATTATGTTTAGACACCTTTGTAAATACACTAGGGATGCTAGTCGGAAATCAGGAAAATGCAGGAGGTGGAGTCCTCTGCCTTCAGGGCTCCAGGACAGAGAACGTCTATGTCTGCATAGGTAAGACTACACATGGAGAGAAGGAGGCAGCTTCAGTGAACGGAAGAAGCAGAAAAATGACGGATAAGGAATGTGAGTTTTAAGAACAGCCTTCTGAGTAGTTTTTAACCGGGTGCCAAACTAATTAGAAGTTAATGAAATTAGTTTTGAAACATACCTATTTTCTCATGCCAGCTCAAGTCATAGCTCTGAAATCTTCACTGCCACCTCCTCCTTTCTCATTCCTCAGCCTGTTCTGGAAATCGTGAGACCTCTGCAAGTTGGAAGGCTGTATGATGCTTCTTGATTCTCTTCTACTTCATATCTGTACTATTGGGTTGTACTTTTTTTTTTTTTTTTTTTTTACTTCCAATATTCTTAAGTACTTCCCTTAATAAGGAAAATAAGAGTCAGAAAACCACTGGAGAAAAAAAAATCATTGACAAAGATAAGTATAAGTTAATAAAGTAACGGAAAAAGACAGTGCTATGTATACTTTAAATACAGAAGAAAACAACCGTCTGGTGAATTTGCTTTCCGCCAGCCAAAGCCATTTAGCTTGTGTTTAAGAAGAGTAGCAAATAGTAAAAATAATTAATAGAAACAGATGTCACTGGGGCTACTTAAGTAAGTAAAACTAATGTGAATAAGTACTTGAGGGGATATAACATTTAATAATAGATACTTATAGGGAACTTTATGTGTTCCAGGAACTGCGCTTACAACAATTAATCCTTAGGACACACCAGGGAGATGACTTGGTAAGAAATAGTCTCCTGCTCAGTTTACAGAAGGGGTTCTAAGTGTGGAAACAAGCTGCCATTGTAATATGCCCAAGACTAGATAGCACTTTGATAGGAACAGCAGGCCAGGAACTCCTGAGGTTCTGTATTCCTGTTCTGCAGCCACATAGCCAAAAGTGGCAGAACCAGAGTGATGTGGGAGATAAGTGCACACTCGTATTTTGTGCGTGTCTGGACGTTCCGTTGCCTAAGAGTGGATCTCATACACTGATGTCCCATGGAAAGGTATCTAAAAAAATATTGGTGTAATTGTCAGGCTGGAAATCCATAGTTTTCTTTCATGATTTTCAATGCTATGACAGACGGAAATTTAGGTTTATTTCACAAAGTAAAAAAATAAGTAACAAATTACTTTTTTTTTCAGAAATAGTAGGAGAGAAAGGTATTTGTTTGCTTATGTTTTGAGGATAAGACAGAGTTGGCATGAGTTGAAAACGTCTCATATTTTCCCTTGAGCTTTTAAGCATTTGTGGTTCATTTGAGCAACAGAGGATGGAAAACAAAACAGGGAGAATGTGAAAAAAGACAAAACAGAATATAATCAGAAAGGGGAAAAAAAAGAACTTAGCTTGTAATTTAAAATTCTTCTATCACATACATTCAAAATGCTCTCCTTTTTTCCCAACAGACTCATATAAGCAAGTGTTCATCTACCTTACCAAGGTTATTACCTTCACACAATAATTTTATGTGCTCCCATTTAAAAGCATTTTATTGGACATCCCAATTATAGACTATTATTTTTATTACTAGCATTGGGTAGGAGTAATAGACCAACAAGCCATTATAAAGACAACAACAAAATCATTCCTCCTTCAAACAACTTACATGTTCTTTTTAATGGGATGTGTAAAATGTTATAATTAGAACCATTCTGAATTGCAGTGATTTTCCTGATTCAATGGTGGCACATACAGGACCTTCAAAGACAATTTTTTCTTCTAATTCTTACATCTAAAATAACTAGAATTTTAAAGCAAGATTAGGAGGCAATTAATATGGACAAAGCCATTTTTATTCAATGACAATTAGCAATGTTTTTGTAAACATGAGAGCTGTAGGTCACGTAAAAAGGAATCAGATTCTTCCATCTGATTTTGATATAGCTGAGTGTCCTGAATATTAAAAATTACATTACCCTGCCATGAGTTTCAATGGCATAAATCTATGGACTTCAGCTTGAATGCTCAAGATGTTTACGGTGATGCTTTCACTGTTCCTGCACAGGAGTGATAGATAACAGTTTTTCTTGGGTGATATTTTCTATCATCAGATATATTCAGACATTACTTTTTGTATTCTGCCATTCCAGCCGATAATCCATTCCTGCAAGAAGGGCAGAACAAAAACCAAACATACTGTGAAGGCAAAAATTGACTCTTGAAATACAGTCATGACTTGAAATATGGCCATTCACTTACCACAGTTTTTCCCTCTTAAAAAAAAGGGAAAAATAAGATTATTATGGTTCCTGTGAGGCTATGGGCTATATGTAATTCAAATCTATTCTGTAGTTTTATGTAGTTTTATGGCAGTTCCCCTACTTTGTGCTTTTATTATTTTACAATGTTTCTCATATGGAAAAAAAACAAAAAACCAAACATGATTTGTTCATACTAATTCACAATTTACAATGCTACATATTGCAATGACAAGACCTTTTGCAGACAGACAGAAAGCAGGAGCGAGTAACTTTGGAAAATCAACACTCTGAATGTCAGATATTTTATTTTGTCACATATGGTCTCTGAGAAGGAAGCTAACGGTAAACTGGAAGTCATAAGCCTTCGGTTATGCATGAGCAATGAATCCTCCTCCTAATCCGGGAAGATAAAGTTCTGTTATAGCCTTAAAATAACTTGCAGAAAGAGCCAACAGCCAGAAAGACTAGTTAAGGAACACAGTGGAAATATCGGCATGAGGTGCCTTCAATCTTAATTAAAAAGAAAAGAAAACTAACCCCTGTTAGCAAGGGATGAGAAACCACCCTGATTACTACAAGTGTCCAAGTAGCTTCGCAAAGGAGCAAGTAACTTCACTGAGATATTCAAGAAAACCAAGAAGGAAAGTCTACTGAGAGCAAAGAGAGAAACTCATTCCAGCGACACTATAGTCTTAACAAAGAACGAAAAAGGTCTTATAGAAAAAGCTCCTAAAAACCCCAAACCCAATCAAAACAAAAACAGTCTTATGGGGAAGAATGGAGCAATCTCCCAGCACCCATCTTACCTGAGATGCCAAGGCAAGTGACAGAGCTTTAGCAGAATCTGTCCTTAACAAAGGAAAAAAGACAACCTATAGGAGAGGAAGACCTCAGAGCAAGTGGTATACACAACAGCTGAGCTAGTGGCTATGACCCCCACACTGGGTAATTTAGAGCAACTAGGAAATCCTTGCAGTGCCAAGACTGATGCGGAAGGTTTTGGGTTTGGGTTTTTTGGGTTTTTTTTCTTTTCTGACTTTTATGTTACAAGTTTCTTGAAATACAAATTTTATTGCATTTTCAGCCTGAACTGAATGTGGTCATGAGCACTCACAGGTTGCTCATCAGAAATGCCCAGGGCTCATCACTAAGAAATTACTCCAGGTGCTTTCTTCCTTATGGAGCAACACATCAAAATACAATGAGGACTGAGGGGAGAAAGGATGGCTGAGAGAAGGATTCCTGCAAGTGAGTATTCCCAGGAGCCACTGGGATTTGTGTTTAACATCAAAAACATCCTGGAGAAGTGTACAAGCTATAAGAGCTTCCTTCCTCAAAGAGCTCCTTCCTTCCTTCGTTTCCTTTTCCTTAAAAAGGAGAACTTTAATGTCTCTCTTCCCTTCCCACCCCACCCCTTTTCCCTCTTTTTTTTTTTTGTCTTTTTTTTTTTTGAGAGGGGTTTTTGGATCCCAGCACTAATTCCTCTGGGAGAGACCAGATTTTGCTGGTGTCAGAGCTATGTCTCTCTTTGCAAATCTCTTTCTTCCAGACTTCTTGTACCTCCAAGACAAATGAAATTCCTAAATAACATGCTTAGGGCTGGTGTTAGCTGTAGAAGTTCTGATCCTCCACTCTCATAAAACATGAGTGAAAATAAGCTCAGCAGGAGCAGGCTTGGGGAGGGCTTCTAGTCCTCCTGCATAACATCTAGACCCAGCACTTCACATTCTCTGCCATTTGTTTCTGCAGCACTTAAGCGACATGTAATTCCTTATCCTGCAGGTGACAGATATCTTTGGTGTTATTGCTGCCCTGTGGGCAATAAATCTCCACTCAGATATAAGCCTGGGTCATGCCATATGACAACTTCTTTACTTATTTGCATCACTGTAAGGCAGCCTGGCAATTATACAGAAAGTATGTTACCATGGCAACACAGAAACTGCAGCATCTAAAAAAAATTAAAACCGCAGAATTACTTAACATTTTATTCCCCAAAGACTTTGGTATTCTGAGTTTAAACTTCGAATGAAAAATCATAACAAATGGTGCCTATTTCATAAATAGTGCTTCCTACGCCTTTTAGAAGTAATTGCTTCTTTTCATCAAAGCATTTTATACTTTCATCTTTGTGGAATTATTGAGTACAGAGTTTAATGAGTAAAATACTCCTCTATCCCCTGTCCAGTTTTTTTTTGGCAACAAACACTACTCGATTATTAGTCAAGTCAAATACAGTAATTATTTCGGCACAGTTAATGCCGTTAAGTCCCCTCACGCACCTCCCACACAAATGACTGCAGACAGCTCTGACAGCTCCTGCATCCTGGTAAAGCTCTGGAACAGCACAAGAGAGTATCTGAGATTTTACTTTTCATAGGGTGGGAAGAGCCAAACAGTCTGAAACATGAGAAAGAAGAAAAAAAATTTGAGGAACACAACCATCCAATGTCCAAGTTGCGGACTGGTACCCACCAACTCAAGCTAAAAACCACTCTGGTTTCTAGCATAAGTCACAAAACTACTTCTGGCTTAATAGCTAATTCAAAACTGAGGTTCAGCCATTCGAAGATGGCTTTGTCACCCAGGTCCCCCCAGCTGCACTAGTTATGGGTGTCGCATGTCACATGATTTCTGCTCTTAAACCTTTTAGTCACATACATGGTGATCAGGGAAGCAATAGGCAACAGAGACTGTACTGTCCTCCATATCAACCTGCTACTGCAGATCACCTTTGTAGACCTGGGGCTTGTAATCATTTAGTATACGAACTGTTGCTAGCATATCATTACTATAAAAAGTGGCAATACAATGAAGTACACATACACTATTAATGAAACTCAAATTAAAAAAATAAATCACTATATCCAAGAGCATTTTCTCTTGTTCTATTGTTTGTAAATTGTTTCATCTCACAAATGTGGTCAAAGCATGTAAAGGCAAAAACTGTTTAATGGCCTAAAAATGTTCATTATGTGCCACTTTGGACAGAAATAATTATAATCAAATATGAAGCAGTCATAGTTTTGTGACACCTTTCTCACAGAGGGTAGGCAGAATGCTCAGTCTGAGCCCTTTTTGACAAAAATGGAACTGTGTGACACAGATACAAAATTTTAGAGAAGTCCATTAATATATAACTAATGCTCTACACTGAGGTACATACTCTGGGTTCAATTTTTTTCTAAATGGTTCAACACTGCTAGCAGGCTACTTTGAAGTCTGATTTTTAAAATCACCCCATCCATCCGTTCATTGGCATGACTATGAAAAGCATGCATTGACTTCTGTAGATCAGAGTTTGAAAAACAAGTCTTGCTGTTCAGTGTCTCTGATCCACATTCCACGCTAATTAATCTATATCTTTCAATTAAAAAGAGATCTTTGTTCCTTAACAAGAAGCTTAATTATGCTACCTACATTGCATTTCTGAAACAGGTGATAAAAGTCCAGTCTCAAATTTAAGTCTTTATTAACACCACTAACCAATAGGATACACAGGGAGCTGGTTAGGAACAGAAACTCTAAAAGTGTCCAAAGCATTTGCACAAATAAAACATGCAGAAATTAACCACCATGGCCTACCCAGAATTATCTATTGCCTTAGTACATGCAATAAAGAATTCAAAATAGCCAAACTGTCTTGAGTAAAATTCTAGAGCTTGAGGCCAACAATACCACAGGAAATAAAGTAATGGATCAGTAAAACCTCAGAAATAAAATCAGCAAGGAAATGCTCATTCTTATTCCAAACAATAGTCTCAATGAACAAGAACAAGAATGCCAGGCATAGCAAAAAGCAGAAGTAGCAGGAGGAAGAGAGGTAACAGAAGGAGATACTTGATGTTGTCAGGGAGTCTACTGACATGTCAACCAAAGCAACAAGCTGAGAGCTGTGAAAAGAAAATGGTAAACAAGAAGCAGCAGCTCAATCATTAAGAAGCAACAGCCAGCTAATGGGAAAAGACATCCGACTATCAGGAAGCCAACTGCTTGGGATAAAACTACCACAACGGAAAGATGACCACCTGGCACCACTGAAAAGAAAGCAATATCCAGTTGCATGTACCGACAAAATTACTAGAGTTATTGAGAGGAAGAAGCAGAAAGAGAGGAAGCCTGAAGGTAAAGCTGCAGGAAGGTCTTAACCACACTGCAGACATTATTTGAAACTAATTCAATTTTTAGTACAGCTTCCTGTAGCTGCAATGCAGCTTTCACAATGAAATGGACTGATTTCCAGGTTCGCACTGGAGAAAATGTGTCATCATAGGAACAGGATTACTTACCAGCTCTGACTAACCGCTTACCCACTTCTCTTTGTAAAAAAATGCTTAATTAAGTGATATTTCTATTCATAGCATAGGATTCCTTTCACATCAGAGCAGTATTTCCCATCATGCTAAACCCCAAAGACAGCCACATGTCTAGCTAAAGAGGAGAAGGAAGGATGGAAGACACAATACCATTGGCACAGGACGTGAGAAGCCAAGCAGGTTCAATTCCCTGCTCCACCACACACTTCTGGAATAAACTTTTACAAGCTGCTTTAGGCAAGACTGCACCTTCCAGTAGACTGTGGTTCAGAGAGCCTTGCCATGGCTTTCCACTGGGCTCTTCAGGTGACACGTGAGCCCGCACTGCGATACATAAATGCTCCTGCAGTCACACTGGAAGCCTTCCTACATGTGAAATGAAGATAACAAATCTTTGCTATTCCATAAAGGTGTCAGCCAGACAGAGACACTGATGGCAAAGGGCTAGTGAAATATTAGTTCTGTGTATCCTCTTTATTCACAGACCACAAGCTGCATGGTTAAAAAATCTAGTGCCTATAGGATGAAAGGAATGTGCAGCCACCTCTGCAGAAAACATATGGCTGAATTCAATCTTGGTGTAAACAAAAATACTCTAAGATCACACTGTGTCTTTTCCTCCTTTCTATTTCACACTTTTGCAATAGCTGCAAACTATCATCAAAGCCCATCACAGCCGAAGTCATTTCTGAAGCCAAGCTATGCATTTTTTAACACCACTTTATCTTTTTCCATATGTCACTCCTTCTATTTCTGTTGCTCTTCTTCACCTGTAAGCCAATTATATATCTGGTAATTCACTCTCCAGTAAAGCCTGATTCATCTGTAGCTGCATAAGGACAGATTCCATGAAGAAATCTTTAGGCGAGACGGTTTGGAGGAGGAAAACTTCACAGTTTCCCCTAAAGATATTTTTCCAAAATGTTCCATTTCTAGGAAAAAATCTCTCTAAATCCTGTGGAATTAACATAATAAATAATACAATCCCTAAGGCTAAAACTGCATACAGGGAAGCATGTTTCTGGACAGGTTTTCTGTCATGCAGTATTCCCCTGTGCACTTTATTCCTTTTTAAAGACACTCTTGAAAGGGGTGAGTTATATTTTACCATGTCTACAGTAACTACAGAAATTATTTCACCCATTTTAACAGGCATCTTTCCGCATTGGTGCTCTTGTATTGTTTTGCCTGTATATCCAGTCTTTTTTGACTCTAAATCAATGTTTTCTCTACCATTTACTTTGCCTGTTTGAAACTCATGGATATGCTTTACCTTTTCCATAAGAAATATGTTACTTTACCTGCTAAATTATTAGCCCCGAAAGAGTTCATTAAACATCTCTTACCTTGTTTGACATATTGTTATTTTTAATACCTCTGGTAGTCTTTCAGCCCTTTTTTGGAACAAGCCGCACTACTCTTGCTCAAGTAAATGTGAATTAATTTTTGTCAGCTGATTTTCATAGGATGAGATAAATGTCTGAAATTAAATCCAGAGACATTTCATCTGCTGCAGTCTGTGCAGCCACTCATTTTCTATTGCACATTCAATATAAACGAACAATGAAAAACATGCCTGGTAAAAAATAACTTTTAAGAATTATGATACTTCCTGCTCAAAGTGTTTGTATATGCTTAGAGAGACATTTTTCTACACTATCTTACTATGCTTCTACAAGCAGAAGCCAAATGTAAAAGTCCTATGACTATCTTCCCCTCACCACTCCCCCCCTTTACTCCCAGCTCACGAATCTGTACAGCCAGATGTTTTTTCTCCCATTTTTATTTGGGAGACAGGGGCTGCTGCTCCTTCTCCTGGCTGCAGAGCCCCTTCTACTCCCTTACTCTGGAATCCCAATGCCACGTGCACGCAACGTCCAGCGTGCGCAGTCCTACAGCGCGATGCAAGCGATGCAGGTGCTGAGGCAGAGGAAGGGATCAGAGTAGCTCATGTTCAGTCCACATCTTACATTGCCCCTGAGGGCTCCTCAAAAATAGCTCATGATAGATGAGCTTACTTAACATTTGTTTAAGTGTTCCCCCCAAAACTGCATGCCATAAATTCTGCAGAGCAGCAGCTCCTCCCGGCTCTGCTACTTCAAGTGTTGCCTCGCTTGCTCCCTTGTCCTCCCCTGAAATCATTTCTGTATGACCTTACCTTCTTTCTATTTTGTGTGTGCACATATGACAAAGAAATTTAGCAGGGAATCTCAATCTTTGCCATTTTCAATTCATAATTAATTCTCTCCTCCTCTTCATTTAATAATGAACTAATTTCTTGCTAAAGTTGAAGTTACTCAAAAAGGAAAAGGCAGAAGTTTTTCAGTGCATGGCATTTTTTTTTTATTTTGCGTTTGCCTCTTATTTCTAAGCCCCGTAAGTCTGATTAGACTCTTCAGAGGAGGAAAACAAAAACAAAGCCCTGAACTGTTCCTCTATAATCATCCTCAGAGAAGACCTTTTTTCACAGCTTTGGAAGATGTGCCTCCCACCGTCACGTCTGGGGTTAGTATTTATTTTCCAAGGACCAGGAAAGCAAACATTTGCATTTGAATACAAAATACCTTTTATGATCATTAGCATCCTGGAATGGGAAGCTCAGGATTTCAGGGGTCTAACTCAGGAATTATAAAAACGCAGAGCAGACCCTATGTCCCGGTACAACTTTTCCCATTTTGGAGCAGCACAGTTGTGCAGGTTTGGCTCACACTTTACATATCTCCCCATATGATCTCATCATTATGCTGAGCTACACATCGCCTCCTATGGGCAATATATTGCAAAGTGAGGGGAAATATGGGTAAGTGAAGATAATCTACCTATACTTCTTGCAGCGAAATCTTTGAACAGTGCATGCCACCAGGCACAACTGCTGGATTACACATGCCTCCTCTTCTCCCTGCCCTCTTCTGTAACTGCGCGTCACACGCTGATTGCGGATTACACTCACTCCCCCTTCGCTAACATTATGTTCTCATTTCCATGTTCTCTTAGAAAATAGGTCTTTAGCTCACTCAACTATGTGGCATCCACCTTTCTAAAACAAAAAAATAAGTTCAACCAAGGTCATAATTACTAATGAAGCCTATTCTAAAATTATGTAGCCTCCTTTTTTTTTTTTTTCTTTTCTCTTTTAATCAAATGTAGGACAAAAGTAAAGCATTTGAATTGACACATTAATATAGGAGGGAGAGTATGTGAAGATGGAATCAGAGTTATAATCAAAGCTTGCTGCATGAAAGCAGACTTAGCTGCAGCTATGTTCAGAGTGTAGTATTGGTAAGGAAACAAGTTACTGGGCCCTAAAATCCACATTTAAAATTATAATTATATTAAAATTTGAGGCAATTCATACTTATAACTGTCAGTGAGTCTTTATTTGTATCTGCCTAGAGCAGGAAATCATTAATTGTGCTAATGTATTTGAAGGAAACTTCATTATTTCATCAGTGTTGAAGTCAAGAAAGGATACAAGAAAGAAATTGCTGAGGAATGTGAGCCCATTCCTATAGAAAGTCAAGCACATAAAATTGCAATACCTTGTTTCTCACAACTTTTGTTAATTTTTGAGGAACCGAGACACCAAAATGCAGCATTTTTTGTTGGTTTCCATGAAATTACCACTATAGACTGCACTGTAATTATCTCGTAAGCAGGCTCCCTTCCCACTTTGCTGTCCATGAAAGAAAACAACTGAAACTCCCCTTCCTCCTGTTCTTGTTTATGTGATACTTGCATGCAGTCTTCCTTGTAGCCTTCTGTTGTGATCTCTTGGGTTTTGTGTGGTCATTGCAACTAATTCAGGGCCTCTATTTCATCTTATATTTTAGGATAAGCCAAGAAAAAGTCACATAAATATCTGCTGGCCCAAGACTGTATAGACCTAGCAGCAAAACCAAAAGGAAAAGTTACTACCTTTTTTTCCTGAGGGCTTCAAAAAGCAGCCAAGAAGGGATAGCCTTTGTGTACCACACATTGCTAGGGAAATGGCAGCATTTCCCTGCCAAATACTGTTTGTTACCAGAACAAAATCCAGCTACACGGTTGTTAAACAAATTTCATTGTTCCTAGATGGAAAGTTTCAAGCCCAAACCGAACAGCAGTGCTTTATTTGTTCTTTTTGATGTAACATTTTTGATTGCTATATGGAAGAAAAATAAAGAGATTCATCAGGGATTACTGAAAATGTTACTAGTTTATGTGAAAACATTACATGTGAAAATATAAAGTGTTGGTAGTTCAAGTGATAAGTGAAACAAGTCAGCACTTTAAGTTTTCCACATATAAATCTTATATATAACTTATATCTAATTAAGACATTATATCTGATGGGATAATTCATATCGCATCCTGTTCTCATGGTAAGGCTGGTATAGGCTGGGAATGTATCAGCTCTGCTTGAACCACTTCTTCTGGGATTTACATGCATGCTGTATAACAAGAATAAAACTTCATGTCATATTTTGAAATAGGATTTATGGTCTCTTTATGGCTTCACAATTCAAGGTCATTTACAGGGATCATTACCCCCACTTATTCTGCCAATTTTTTTCAGTAGTTTGACATAGTCAACTAATAAGGTTTCTGAAAGCATTAAAGCACAAGTTCCCTTAGTTTAAAACAGGTACCCACTTAGATGAACTTCAAACTAGAAAAAAGCATATGTATTTTGGTTGGGTTTATATTATAAAACTCAAGTGTGTATAATTAACTAAGGATCTTAAGCACTTGTTTGTAAAGAGATTCTCATATTCCTGGAATAATTATTAAATTCTGTAACAAAAATTGTTCTTCAAACATTATGTTTTCATGCAAAATACTCCTTATAATAATTTTAAGCTCAAATACCATTTTAATTTTGTTGTTGAAAAAAGTATTTTTATGAAATAATTAACTAGAAAAAGATACTCAGGAATAAGGTATTAAATCCTACTACATGCAGGAAGATGGGTCTAAATCTCTTTGACATTTTTCAGCTGGCAATGCATCAAGCCTTATTTCATCTGAATAGCAGGAAAATTCTTACTGGTTTAACTTCATTTACTTTGCATAGTCACTGGCAAATTTAAAAAATGGATTTATTAGGGATTTTCCAACTCTAGGGACAAATTTTCCCTCTCTTTCCAGCAAGATGTGCAGAGCTGCACTAGTACAAGTATTAACCTCTCAGCATCTACAGTAGTGATACATTTTCCTACTCCTCTCCTAATAAAACTAATTCAGGCATTGAGTACTTTATTACTTCTTAGTACTAATGACTCTTTATGCAAGTAGCATAAAGCAGCATATTAGTTTACTGATAATAACATTGAATTATCAATACGAATATACCCATGTAACTCCAACAGTGAAACTATCTGGCATCAGGTACTGTTCAATGCTGTGAATTTTATTCTTTAGTCTGCACATACCTACAAAAAAAGATTTACTTGCCTACAGATGATCAACAGAAACAAATTATGGACCAGGTTCATTAAAAACATATATCGTTTTTAGTAAGTACTAGTAAGTAGGACATATAATGGAAAAATATTTGTACATAAATACAGGCACTGGCTACACTTTGGCTGCCATCTCTCCTGCGGAGTCAGACAGCAAGGTGCTGTACTGTTAATGTCATCCCACTTTCTGATATGTTCTCCACGTGAGCTTAGAAAGCCTTAACTATGTTTAAGAGTGGTTCCTTGCCACACTTGTCTAAGATGCCTCACACCCCAATTATGCCAATATTTATCGCAGTCATGTTCTCAAAGGACTTCAAAGCACTGAATGCCATCCATTTCAAATGGAAATACTTGGCTTTTTTAGAAATACCTTTAATGTTTATCTGGCTACATTCATCCCAGGATGCCAGTGCTTTACTGAACGTAGCACAGTGCTTTTAAGGGCATGGAGGTAAGGACAAATGAAATAAATCTATCAATCTCTCACACAGGAGTTCTCTTATGAAAGACCGAGAAGGGCTTTCTTCTGCTGTAGCCAGAAGACCGGAACTCTGGTGACTGTTATAGTTAACTTTTATAATTAAAATAGCTAATAATAAATGACCACTCCTTCATCCCTTCTGCTCTCCAGTTAATAAAACAAGTCTCCTGGCTCTTGCTTGTATTTCTCTTTGAGCAGCTTTTGAAAGTGAGATCCAGAGCCACATGTTTGGCACCTCCATGGGAAAAGAACCATTTCTGAGACCGCTGCACTTGGGAGCCTTGGGCAGGAGGATGGGTGCCTGAACAGGCTGAGGAAAAGCAGCCCTCGCTGAGTCTCCAGTCTTCAACAGGAGCATGGGATTTTGTGCTATTGCTGAGAAATCAAGCAGCAGGAAGCCAAATGTTTAATCAAATGGCTAAAATGTATTCCAGCCTTAGAGGTACTCTTTGTTTCTCCTTACTTTTGACCCACCTGAAACTTGCCTTTCTCCTCTGCTGTGTGGCTCACTCTGCTTCTCACTACATCTCTCATGGTGAACAGTTGCTCTATTTGTGAAAGATAATTTTGGTTTATGTTGGTACAGTTAGGAGAGACGATGCCCTAGACAGAAAGCTACAGAAGCATTTGCTGGGCATGGTTTTGTGGTGGTTTTGCACCCCAGATTTGTATGCACACAATGTTTTTCTCTTTCTTCTCAAGCAACACCAAATCAGGAGGAGGGAATATTTCTGGAAAAAAAAAAAATTGTGAAACTCTATAAATTATTTTAAGCCAAAGCCCTTTAGTGTCCCCAAAGTATAGGCAACAACACTGGCTGCTATTGTAACTGGGTCTGCAGTTCAAGGGAGTGAAGCTGATTGACAGCTAGCTCTGGGCTAATAACCACAGAAGCTGAGCCATGTTTTTTCTACAGCTGAAATACTCCTATAGAAGCTTAAAAGCTAAACAAAAACTTTTTATTTTTCTCCACTTAAAATATGTATTTTTAATTACCTGTTTAGAGCCCTCCAGGGCACTTTTCTGCTTTCTAACCAGATTTCAGTGGCATCCCATCCTCAGCATGATAAGGCATATGTCATCCTCATAACAGAATTCCTTGCATTCCTATTTCTTTTAGGTCACCTACAACACAATTTTTAAAAAATCTAAATGTGATATAAGACTGCAAAAAAAACAAAAGGACTTTGTTTAGACTCAGGAACAGTTCCCCAGATCTGAAGGGAGTTTCTGAAATTACAGTGGGAGCTTCTCTCCATTTCAAAAATCTCGCTGTATTTTCACACATTCCCTGACTGATTCATGAGGTAGTCACTAAGTTGATGCAATAGCCCTGAGGGATTTAAAAAGATTATACTAATTGAATTAGCTAAAATGCTGGGAACACATCAAAATCATCAAAACTATTACGTACTTTAGAAAATATAAAGTTATTTAAGCCTAAGGCAAATTGTATATTCTATTACAAAATAGTACATCAAGAAACAGTTGACTTCTTTTTTTCCTTTACAATAAGCCCTGGGCTAAAAATGGATTCTTCTCCCGTCCAACTTGCTTCCGCTGTTTCCTCACAACAACAATAATCCTTGTCTCAGCAGTGTGTGTTAACCTTAATGCAAAGCATCTCAATGAGAAGCAATGCACTGATGTCTTCTGTGGAATTTGGTACTTGGCATATGCAGTACTCAGAATGCACTATGGATAGTGTACATACAAGACACCTCTAAATTTGCTCGTTTCAGTAGTGTAAATCAGCAACTTTCAGAACAGATTGTTTGAAAGCATTCATCACAGAATTTTTTTTTTTTAAATCTTCCATGAAATCTAGTACTGTTTTACTATGGCAGCAATACAAACCTCTGTCTTCCTAAACTTACGGGAACATGTTCTTCATTCTATCACAAACCAGACTAACCTTAAAAGTCAGTATTTTTGCGTGATTTACTTCACAGCTGTGTTCCAACTACATTAGTGCTCAAAGTACAGCCAGCCAGCTGTGCAATTGCTCTGTCAGCAACACAGAGTCTTTTAAACCCAACACACTAAAACGGCTGTTTAAAGATGTGTTGAACTATTCAGCGGTGATTAGAATACTGAATGGGAGTGGCTGTTTGCTGGTTAATGATGGACAAGAGATATCATTTCTTACCCATGAAAATAGATTAAATTTTTAGGACTTGCTTTGTCATGCTACTGCATCCTAATTTACAGCACACAGCACTGCATGAAAAAAAAAAAAACAAACAACCCAAAAACCCCAAAACTGGGCTGAATTCCATAGGCCTTTGTCAGGCAAAAGCCATCACTCAATTAGAGAGTGCAGAATTTGGCTCACAGACCTTGACCATTTGTCTCATAGAACATACGGTTTTCTAAAAAAATGAAAATTTGAAACTAACCAATTGTATTTTGTCTTCCCCTCTTGTAAACAAGAGGAAGTATGAATGTTTATATCCCTTCTATAATTCCTACTTCTAATGCAACTGTAAATATTGTGAAGAGACATACAAAAGTTTAAGACTTTTTGGACTCCTGTTTACCACCTCTCTTCAATGATATCTTGGGACAATGCATGATAGAGATTAATTATCCCTTGCAAAAAAAGTATTCCTTTTTTTTTGTTCACTCGGCTTCATGTTCAAGTGATTGAAGGTTCTCTTGTTGTCAGCATCTAGGAACTGTGAACATGAAGGAGTAAAAGAGACCCCATGAAATAATCTAGATAAATCTACCTCTCAGACGTACTTAACAGCATAAACACCACTTACTCTCAGCTAGAATGACTCCATAGTCTGTGATTTTTCAGTTTTAAGTTATATGCGGTGAACAGACACCACTTGCTAAAAGAATCTTTTTCTGAAAAAAAATTGAAATCTTTTCTCTAATTCAGTAAGCATTAAATATTGCTTATTAAGTTTATTATTGCATAAATGGGCCATTACAGTAAATTGCCAATATCACTTACCTTTACAACATCAACAGTGCCATTCCATGATTCCTGACTGTCATTAAGCATAACGTCAGCTCCTGGTTTTGTTATCTTTAAAGTCATTACTACAACTCTTCCTAAGGGACAAATTCCTGCTATTTGTAGAGACACCAAGAAAATTTTTGCTGGCTTTCCTACAAAAGGATGCCAGAAGGACAGGGCTATCTTCAAAAAGAGTAAAAAACCTTCCCAGAAAAATCTCTGATGGGAGAGCAGACAAGGCAAAAATAATAGACTCTAAGCTTTAGTCCTATTTCAATGTTCAAATGGCCTTTGCATCAAAGCTGATTTTCTGGATCAAAGCCCATTCAACACCAGGGAGGTGCTAACTGTTATTACTCATCTAACAAGATGAACAAGCCCTGAGTTATCAGGAAAGGTTGAGCCAACTTCCCCATACATTTGTACTGAAGCACAACGAAGTCTGCAACAAATTGCAGCTCCTGCTGGAACAAGTTTTATAGTCTGGCGCCATTTATTAAGTCGGACCAATACACATACCCAGAACTTTATCCTCATGATAGATAGCTTTGTCAGTTGAAGCATTTCCAGCCTCTCACTATCACATCTGAGCTGCTTTCCAACAGCCTCTCTGAGCAACGCACAGTATCGTGCACAGCGTCACTTCCAATGAAATTCATTGCTACCTAGCTTAGCTATATGCATTCACAGAATCATTAAGGTTGGAAAAGACCTTTAAGATCATCAAATCCAACCATCAGCCAAACACCACCATGCCCACTAAACCATATCCTGAAGTGACTAAACCATATCCTGAAGTGCATTCTTTATATACACCCCGAAGTGCATTCTTATATTTCATTCTGAAGTTTTCCAATGAATCTAAGAATTCAGTTTGTACGTGTGTGAGTGTGTCCAAAGAAGGGCAGCAGAGCTGGTGAGGGGTCTGGAGAACAAGTCTTATGAGAAGCGGCTGAGGGAACTGGCGTTGTCTGGAGAAGAGGAGGCTGAGGGGAGACCTTATGGCTCTACAACTCCCTGAAAGGGAGCTGTGGTGAGGTGGGTGTTGGTCTCTTCTCTGAAGTAACTAGTGATAGGATGAGAGGAAATGGCCTCAAGTTGCGCCAGAGGAGGTTTAGATTGGATATTACGAAAAATTTCTTCACTGAGGGTGGTCAGGCATTGGAACAGGCTGCCCAGGGAGGTGGTGGAGTCGCCATCTCTGGAAGTGTTCAAAAAACGTGTGGATGTGGCACTTCAGGACATGGTTTAGGGGACATGGTGGTGTTGGGTTGATGATTGGACTTGATGATCTTAAAGGTCTTTTCTAACCTTAGTGATTCTGTGATATTCAATATTTTGGTTATGGATTACACACATGGATCAAGAGAATATAAAAATCCAAATATTTTGGTTGAAGTTTGGAAACACTGGTGTAACATTTCCACGAAAATTTGTGTGCCTTATTCTTTTTCTGTCCTTTGTAGGCCAGTCTCTCCTCCTGGGGAAGTCACCTATTTTCAAACAAAAATTCTGTTTAGTCAAAAAACACTTTTGCAGTGAGAGTGCTCAAGTGTAATGTTCCATCAACTGTAATACTAACAAAACAGTTGAGGCTGAAATTTAAAGTCCTGTTAGTATTTATATTTTATAGCTTGTTCTTTTTCATTCTACTCTCTAAACCACTTTTTACATGAAAGGATACATCTCAAGGATATAGCTAATGCAGGGGACCATAAAGTAAGAATCATTTACAGTCAAGGCTAAAACAGTACTTGCCTCATTAAAGGTTTGTTATTGTAGCTGTTATGGTCTATCAGGAAAGGAAACCTGCTTCAGCACGAAAATTAGAATCGCTTGGTTGAGTCTTACCCCTGCATTTCCCAAGTTTAATCAGATGCTTAATTTTAGTTTAGCGTATCTTTTTCTCTGGATTCCATTTTTGGTGCTTAAAAGTCGAATATTAAAAAAAAGAGTATTTACTACCCAAGCCACTGAAGCACCAAGTATGCTGTATAATTCACAGACAAAAAATTTCTTCAGACAAGTCCTAGCTTCCCTCTTATGTTAGGTTTCTTCCAAAATGACGGAAAAATTTGTCTCTCTTCTGGTTAGAACATACCCGAGGGTCTCCAACCCCCTGCTTACCAGCTGTAAACCTGACAGCTCCAGCCACACAGAGGCACAGCAGAGGGCAAGGCTTGCTGTCACAACACGTTTCAGACTCTCAGACTCAAATTAGGCAGGACTTTGGCTTTAGTAATTAAGTGCTCTTGATCAGTGATCCAGGTGTATAAATACATGCATCAGTCAAAGTTTAGGTAGTCAAGCAGTTACCCGTAGCGGTACCTAAATTAAAAGATATCTGAATCAAGCATGCACGGTTAAGTAACTTCTATACAGTTAGCAGGCTTATTTTTACAAAACACTTAATCACACTATCCAAAGATTAGTTGCATAATTTAGTATGTCAAATACCACCTTCGACAGAAAAAAAATCATAACTAACATATTTCAGTGAGCAGTGAAAGTAACGAGAAAGGACAATATTTTGTTATAATGACAAGCCCATTTTTTGTATGCAACTTTTTTAACTGGATCAATGTCTCAATAAAGAGTAATTGATGTGAAGTCCTTCTGGGATAGTTTTCTATCCTGTGTCAAATGAGATGCACAAATACCTATTGAGTGTTTCCACACATTCTTCAAGCCGTAGTAATTTTTACAGAACTACCTGGAATCCTGGCGCTCAGAAGTTGCTTATCCAAAGACTCTGATAAGACTGTCTGGTTTCTCATATTTCATGATAGATTGGGGGGGTGGAGAACAAAGCCCCAAACCACCACACGATTCATGTTCTCTACTCTTGCACTAGATCACCGCCTTTCCCTATATATTCTCTTGTCTTTCAGACCATAAGTGCTTCTCAATGCCTTCCCCTACACACACTACAGCTAAGTTAAAAACTGAGCCCTTAGGATTAAAGATGGTTCTGTACTGTTTTTTCTTCAACATGTCAAGAAATTAAATTAATTTGTTTCAGGAAGTCACTGTTGTTTGGTCTCTAAGAATATTAACAGGAGTATTTGAAAGAATGTCCTTGAGCAGCAAATTTTCTTATCAATAGCAATTTTGGTCTAGTTATCTACACAGAAACCTCTTGCAGTGGCAAGAAGGGTAATAAAGACAACTGAAATAGAAAGCACCTAACTAATAAAAATGTAAGTGACCAACCAAAAGACAGAAAAATCTCCAATTTCATACCATGTTCACAGAGCTCAAAGAAAGAGGAAGCCACCGTATTATCTACATCTAGAGTCTGGCCTTCAGATCATTGCTGATCTACAGCTTACTAAAAAACAAAAGGTACAAATTCTTCATTTCTTTATGACTTTCATGGTAAAGTACAAGTAAATCTAAAGCTTCACAGTGATGCATGTGTGTTCAAAACTTGGGTAACCACTGTCATCATAATCTCCTGCAGGCACACCTATACTGAGCCCTGTCACTTGACTTACTTAGGCAGAAGTTTTTCACTTCTTAGATAAACAAACAGATTTTTTCAGGCAACAAACAAGAGACCAATGCCTAAGGCAAGGAAATAACAAGATATCCAAAAGTCATGTACGAAAGCCCCACTACCTTCAGGCTCAAGACAAATCCCCTGCCAGCCAAACCAGGGAAGTCGGTTTCCCAGATGTTTGTGATGGTTTCTGTGACCCTGAGCATAGAAGGACACCAATTATTTAACAACATGAATACAACCTTCCTAACTCACTCTGTCATTTGACCAAATTTTGAAGATTCTGATGAATAAATAAATAAAATGTGTAAATTTTTCCAGACCTTCCTAGGCAATGAGCTGACATTGGAGATTCAACTGAAGCAGGAGATTGACTTCTACTTACTGTTTTGTTATGTAGCTGCAAAACATCAAAAATGTGTGCTGAGTGCAACACATGTTTTACTTGTGGATCCTCAAAAACCCACAGATTTCAAAGTCCAAAAAATGCTATGACGATCTAGACCAGTACAAGAATAATGCTTTTAGAAAATATTTTGCCTCCTTTTTAAGGTTTCAGAAAGTGGAACAGTATTGTACTTCCAGTACTACTCTTGAAACACTGAATTACCCTCATATGAAGGAGCCTGCGTCTTTGAAACTAGAGGTTTCTAACTTCAGCCTGCATCTCCTGCATTTTGATAGAGATAGGAGTGGAGAAGAAGGGAATGCTTTCTGGCTTGGAGGCCCATTGGCGGAGAGTGGGATAATACTCTCAGCAATTATATGTTTTCCTTTCATCATGGTCAAGTCACAGGTGTTATTGAATGTTGGGGTTGGGGCGGTGTTAGTTTATGGTGGAGTGTTTCTTAATATTACCCAGCTGTATTGTTTTAACATTCTCATGGGTTTGTAGGTTTGGAGCTGGAAAAATGTAGTTTGGAATAAAGAAAAACCCATAAATATGCTTACAGAGTCCCTTTAAAAGCTCTACGTATATGCTATCAAAACCTGTAGATTTGAAAATGCTTAATTTTAGTACATACTGCCTCACAGCATGTATCTGGTAATCTACCTACCGTACCATACCATACCTGATGGAGCTATCACCCTCCTGCAGAACAGGATTGCCCCTCTGCATTATTATTTATAATCAACATTTAACAATAGCTATTTCTCCGACTGAAGCTTTTCTATTCCTCAGATATACCAGAGAATCTTTGTGTGGTTTTTAAGCAAAGTAATCATCAATATTTGATTATTCCTTCAAACAATCTCATCAGCCATCTATATGATTAACATTTACTATATATTTCATTGCATTTATCATTTGCTTTTCATTATTTATGTGATATAAATAACTAGAGGTCCTTTAAGTAGAATGGATTGTTACCCAGTGTAACTTCTGATTCCCCAACTGTTTTTAAGAGTTTAGGAATGTCTCAAGGTGGTGTGTTTCACCACAGATGTGCTCACAACTGTTTGGACTGCTGTGGACTAGTCTCTACAAGGAAGGTGCATGCAGTTTCACCACTTGGGTTTTCCCCATTTTTCCCAGAGGGAGGCCAAAAAAAAAATTAATAATTCCACAACGCAGTGTTGTCACCTGTCATGAAGCGGGAGTGGCCTCTTCCAACATCAGAGACCACCTGGGTGCTTCATTTCAATACCTCAATACAAATGGGAGGAAAGATACCAACGACAAAGACCACAGGATGCGTTTCACCTAAAACTTAGCAGCGAAGCACACTTCCTCTGCGACGCTGCTGTTTTGCTAATCCATACAACACGCCTCAAGGCAGTGTGACTGTAGGAGATAAAGGAAAGGATGCACACAGTTAATCCTTATAATCAGAAGGGATATAAAGAACATTTCTCTTAGTTTGCTCTCAGACTTTTGGAGTGTTTAATGGTTCCGCTCTGGCAAATACACTAACTTTGAAATTACAGACAGGTCTGACATTCATGTATAAAAGGACGATATTCTACCGAGCCAACTCTATCAGCATAACTAACTAACTAACACAAGAAAAAAACCTTCGCATTAACTTCGGTAGTGGATTATTTGGCTGTCTAAAATTGCTGTGTTCAATCGTTTTACATCACCTTACCTCTATTTTCTAGGGTAAAGCAGCAATGAAAGGAAGCATTACCATGTGGAGAAACATCTCAGTTTTCAGAAGAAGTACTTTCTCAGAGGTAGTACTTCATTTTGTGGCATAAGTGTGTTGCAAAGCCATAGCACGCGGAAGGGAGGCAAGTTGTTTTGTGCTGTTGCCTGGCTAAAATCCATCAGGTAACAGTGAATGCAGGTGCCTGGGGCTAATGGTTATAATGCCCTTAGAGCCCCCGTACATCTATTACCTTTCCATAACAGGCATCTGGTTTTGAAGGGATACTTTACATAGCATGTAAAGAGATCAGTCTGAACTCTAAGCATTGGCATTTGGAGAAGGCAAAAAACATTCAAACTCTAAACTGAATAGAAAGCAACTCAGAGAACACTTAAAAAAGGGGGAAGTTAACAAGTATGAATTCTGTGAAGAACAAAATCCAGTGGGCAAGTCACTCTATTCATAAGTCACTTTTAATAGTTCTGTGAAATTACGTCAAAGTGACATAATAATAATTCAGGAAATATTTCAGAGCCTTTACATCAATTTTAAGCTAGCCACAAGCAATGAAACCAGAAAACCAAAAAGTATATCCATTTTTATGATGAGGAACATCATTTTACAACCACGCACATGGATAGGTTCACCAGTGTCTATGGACTGTGAACAGATGCTTGATAATCTTAAAATAATTCAAATAGCCTCTCTGAGACAGATCACCCTCTTAATCATATGCATTTTGATTTGCTGCAGGAGTCATGCACACACAAAGTAAGCAAAAACTGTGAGGAAAAAAGATAAATAAATTAGACTTTCCTGCTTAAATAAGGACATTGTGTTTTCCTGAGCTAAACTTTTACCTTTAGTTTGTCATAGGTGACTATTTATTCTGTCTTTCCTACTTTGTATAGGTGATAAACAGTAATCGGGTGATAAAGAGTAATCAGGGAGTCAATAGTAAATACAAAATGTGTTATTTTCTGGAAGTATAGTTTCAGCAGACTTCAATATTGATACCAAAAGTCATTATTTTATTTCTATAATTCCAATTATTTTAATCCTGATTTTGCCTTTACATTCTGTTGTGAGAAAACTGCCATTGAACTTCATGGCCATAACATAGTTGCTCAGTTGTGGTTATATTTTGATTTGACATGAAATATTTAAAATAATTAAGGAAATTAATATGTAATCTATTTTCCACTAACAGAAGAAAAAGGGAACCCACCCTCTTAGCTCTGAACCCAAGTGTCCTCAATCTAAAGGAATACAAACTATTCTGGAAGGAAGTTTTGTAAGTTTTGTATTGCTTCACATCATGTACATTTTAAAATCGGGATTGTTTTTTTTTAAATAAACACAAAGGTGTACACAAAGTGGTACTATGAATCACACCATGCATGGAACCTTTGGTAGGGATTTCATTATAACCATTATAGAAATGATTATAAATCTAAAAGCTATTTGGTCAAAACACAAAAAAACCAACAAAAGTGTCTTCTCACTATACAGGTCACGTCACTCTTGTAAAGGTACCAGCAAGTTACAGAGATAACTTGTGAAAAAGATGGACTCATGCTTATGCTTTAGAAGGGGATCTGCCTGTACAAAAGAAGAATACTGAACAGATAGCAACCACAGAAACAGAACGGATGCTTATGGTATATTTTATGAGCTGAAAGGTATGTTACCTGGCTTTCTTGTATCCATCCTTCTGGCTAAAAAAAAAGGCAAAAAAAAAAACCACCAAAGTATTAAGTGTAGAAGTATACTTGTGATACATTTAAAAAAACAGTATAACTCATGTTTCAACTGAAATAAGAAAATTTCTGGTTTTGCTGAAACATCAAATCATCTCATTTATTTTATGTTTACCAGCAAATATTTTGACTCTAAAAAGCAAGTCTTCAAGTAATTGCATGAAACTTTAGCTACGTAAATGGTAAGATGTTGCATATACTAGTGTAATAAGTCTTAACTTATTGACAGGTTGTCTTAACTGTATTTAAAGACTACTTAAGAATTTTTTCTTTTTTTTTTTTTTAACAGATAGATAGTATGATAAATAAATAATTTTAAAATAAGTACAACAGCAGTAAAACCAGAATTGTGTTACAGAGAATGGAGGTCATCTGTAAATGCGGGATTAATTCACACTTGAAAAATTTTTTTTTGAAAGTTCATGTAATTGTGAAAGATAAAGAATAAATAAAAATGCTGAATAACCAAAATTGAATATTTCTGGTTAGATTTCAAGAGTTTGTCTTAAAGTGAACGTTTTTCTTCTCATTTTGTGCAGAGTTCTGTTCCAAGAAAAAATGAATTATGTTTGCCAGCTCCATGTTGTGGCCACCGCAGAGAGGAGAAAAGGAAACCTCTTCACTCTGATAAATAGATAAAATAGATGCATAAGAAAAAAATGGTATAAGAATTGAGTTAACATTCAAAAGATGTTCCAAGAGCTTTCCTACTCCAGAGGTGAAAAATAAAGAGATAATAAAAAATGTTTTTACAAATACATTAACAACAAAAAGAGAGGCAAGGAGAATCTCCATCCCCTACTGGATATGGCGGGGAACATTGTCTCCAAGGACGAGGACAAGGCTGAGGTACTTAATGCCTTCTTCGCCTCAGTCTTTAATAGCCACTCCAGGTATCCACAGGATATTCAGCCCCCTGAGCTGGAAGACGGGGATGGAGAGCACAATGTACTCCTCATAATCCAGGAGGAAGCAGTCAAGGACATGCTAAGCCACCTGGACACCCACAAGTCTATGGGGCCTGATGGGATCCACCCGAGAGTACTGAGAGAGCTGGCGGAGGAGCTTGCCAAGCCACTCTCCATCGTTTATCAGCAGTCCTGGTTAACAGGGGAGGTCCCAGAAGACTGGAGGCTTGCCAATGTGACGCCCGTCTACAAGAAAGGCCGGAAGGAGGATCCTGGGAACTACAGGCCTGTCAGCCTGACCTCTGTTCCAGGGAAGATTATGGAGCGGTTGGTTTTGAGAGTGCTCACAGGGCATCTGCAGAACAGCCAAAGGATCAGGCCCAGCCAGCATGGGTTCATGAAAGGCAGGTCCTGCTTGACCAACCTGATCTCCTTCTATGACCAGGTGACCCGCCTAGTGGATGAGGGAAAGGCTGTGGATGTTGTCTACCTGGACTTTAGTAAAGCCTTTGACAGCGTCTCCCACAGCATTCTCCTGGAGAAACTGGCGGCTCGAGGCTTAGACGGGTTTACTCTTCGCTGGGTGAGGAACTGGCTGGATGGCCGAGCCCAGAGAGTTGTGGTGAATGGCGTTAAATCCGGCTGGCGGCCGGTCACGAGTGGTGTTCCCCAGGGCTCGGTTCTGGGACCAGTCTTGTTCAATATCTTTATAGATGATCTGGATGAGGGAATTGAGTGCTCCCTCAGTAAGTTTGCAGATGACACCAAGCTGAGTGGGAGTGTTGATCTGCTGGAGGGTAGGAGGGCTCTGCAGAGGGACCTGGACAGGCTGGATCGATGGGCAGAGGCCAACTGTATGAGGTTTAATAAGGCCAAGTGCCGGGTCCTGCACTTTGGCCACAACAACCCCATGCAATGCTACAGGCTTGGGGAGGAGTGGCTGGAGAGCAGCCCGGCGGAAAGGGACCTGGGGGTGCTGGTTGACAGCCGGCTGAACATGAGCCGGCAGTGTGCCCAGGTGGCCAAGAAGGCCAACAGCGTCCTGGCCTGTATCAGGAATAGTGTGGCCAGCAGGAGCAGGGAAGTGATTGTGCCCCTGTACTCGGCACTGGTGAGGCCGCACCTTGAATACTGTGTTCAGTTTTGGGCCCCTCACTACAAGAAGGATGCTGAGGTGCTGGAGCGTGTCCAGAGAAGGGCAACGAAGCTGGTGAGGGGTCTGGAGCACATGTCTTATGAGGAGCGGCTGAGGGAACTGGGGTTGTTTAGTCTGGAGAAGAGGAGGCTGAGGGGAGACCTTATCGCTCTCTACAACTACCTGAAAGGGGGTTGTGGCGATGAGGGTGTTGGTCTCTTCTCCCAAGTAACTAGTGATAGGACAAGAGGAAATGGCCTCAAGTTGCGCCAGGGGAGGTTTAGATTGGATATTAGGAAAAATTTCTTCACTGAGAGGGTGGTCAGGCATTGGAACAGGCTGCCCAGGGAGGTGGTGGAGTCGCCATCCCTGGAAGTGTTCAAAAAACGTGTGGATGTGGCACTTCAGGACATGGTTTAGGGGACATGGTGGTTTTGGATTAATGGTTGGACTTGATGATCTTAAAGGTCCTTTCCAACCTAGTGATTCTGTGATTCTGTGAAAGCAATTACACCTTCACTGCATTAGCAGCACTGAATATGCATTTTTATGACCTGTCCTCTGCTCTCTGCATTGACTTCAGATAAAATTCACAAGTCACAAAGTTATTCTCGTCTTGGAATAGTCTGTTACAAAACACTGATCACCCCCTTCATATCTCATGGATTTATGGAAGATGAACTCATCGGTGTTTATTTGTGAGCTACTAGAAACTCTGATAACGGGGACCAAGTGAAAAACATGAACACACAGTGTCAAATAGTACTTCTCTGATCTAAGAGACCTCCAGCCAGTTTATAGGTAAAATTTCTAGTACTGTAGTTCTCAGATTCCAGTGTTGTGAATCTATGATTCTTGTATGGTCAGGCAACATAATGCCTAGTCTAAAAAATTTTAGATGAAGACCGAAAGCCATCAGAAGTTTCTGCAAATCTGCAAAGAACACACAGCAGTAGGGCAGTACTAATTTGCTTTTTGATCCTGTGTGCTGAAAGATTTTGTTTTCTAGCACTGATAGCTTGAAACAGCAAATATCTGCCTAATTAAGATTTGTTTAACATTTAGGACTGACATTAAAATGCTAACTGACAGGTAAAGTTAATAGTAAAAAAAAAACCAAAAAACCAAACACACACACAAATCAGAAGTGTCCAAACATCACTAGAGACCCTCCAGAGCTGAGGAGTCTATTCCACTCTGAAAAACCATTGCAATGGATAGTCTTTTTTTTTTTTAATAACAATCTTCACTTATTTCAAGTTTGAATATTTCTTCTTTCATAAATCAGATACTGAACATCTCTTATCAAAGTTTGTTCTCACTGTTACATATAGACTTTTCAGCCCTTAAATTTCTCTTTGATAAGTTAAATGGACTGAGATTCTTCAGGAACTCATTAAAGGCCTATTTTCTAGTCCCTATTTTCTTTTTTCCCTTCTTTCATTCCTTCTTCCTACTTTCCAGGAAACGTTCATCTTTAGGAATGAGTTTAGCAGAGTTTAAGTAAAAAGACTAGTGAAAAAAACAATCTTAAAAGTTTGATCTCTCTTAATTATTGCACAGCAGCTACTTGCTCTCACTGATTTGAATCAAATAGAGCCAAGTGAAATGTTGTGTAGATTGACTCACTTGAACGAGGAGCCATGAAAATTGGTGAGGCAAGTGGTAGAGGTGACACTGAATGGACAGGGAGAGGCACACCATCAAGAGCAATTTAGTACTGCTAGGCTCAGAATGTCACCAAGAAAGGAGATACCTCTGCAGCACCTTGCTCATTTTACCTGGTCAGGTGCAGCCTAGGTGTTCCCTGGCAAGGAGGATACGTCATGCCTTCACCACATGTTTGGTGCAGGAGGGTGGGACAAGTTACCAGCAGCGTGAGTCTGCAGGTGAAGTACGTCAGCATGAGGACAGCTAGCAAATGACCACCTGAGGCGTCCACTGAAGCGGCCACAAGGCCTGGCCATCTAGTCACCCAGTCAAAACTGTGTTCTTCCAAATCCACCAAAGAACACTCACATGTTTTGCTGAGAGCAGCACAGCCAATTCGAAGGCTGTGT
The DNA here is from genome assembly GCF_964289735.1 of Phaethon aethereus. NCBI lineage: Eukaryota > Metazoa > Chordata > Aves > Phaethontiformes > Phaethontidae > Phaethon > Phaethon aethereus. The sequence goes on along the minus strand of NC_138578.1, from coordinate 56,600,065 downwards.
TTCTCCTGGTGGCCAGCATTTCTGATGTTGGGGCTGTGTGAGATCAGACACGCAGACTAGGCTACTCATCGTGAGCAGCGGCAACTACGTTTTGGACAAGTGTAATCCTCAGCAGCTAGCTAGGTACAAGGGAGCAGTTATGGGTCCCTGCGGGGAAGATCACAGCCTTTGAGGAATAGTATGGTCCTAATAAGCAGACACTAATACTTTTGTCTTATTAGATATATCTTACTAGAAATAAACCCTGGATTATTTTTGAGAGCGTGCATTTTTCCCACATGTGTTCTTTATTGATAATAAACACAATTTGGAGACAATCTGTGCAACAGCCAGCATTGCTCTACCCCGACGGCCTGTGCAAGAAATAAAATGGCATTAATATTCTCCTTTTTCAGATGTAGACTGCAGTTGCTGGGGATATTTTAATTATCTTTAGTCACAGTAAAAATATAATAAAAAGCTCTGTAAGAGAGAAAACTGCACTTGGCTCAAGTACTCAGCATGTCATTTTTAGACTTTTTTTTTTTAAAGGTAGACTTATTGCTTACAGCAATTCAATATTATCTTTCAAATTCTAGCATTTTCACATTAATACTAAATTAATAGCAATAAATTAACATATACTGTTTATATAACATCTTTGAATTTAGTTTGGTGGCACCTTAACCCTTAATGGGTGTTTGCAAGCAAATATAGCAAGGATCAAATATCTATTGATTCCTTTCACACATGGGAGACAACAGCTTGTAACCACTCCCTGAAATGTAAGGAAAAAAGCCAAAAGCCTCCTGCAGGCAGTATCTCCCTGTGTGTGAAAGTCATTGTATGAAACAAGAGCTATATGGAAAAGAAAAATAAAGTTGACATCAGTTCAGGGAATTAAACACCAATAAATCACAGAGATGTTTGCACAAAAAAAAAAAAAAAGAGCGAGGCACACAGTTCCACAACGTAAGCATTCTGAATCTTTTGACTCAGTTTCCCCATCTAGTAATGTGAAAATCCAATGTTAAATACCTCTGGTCCATGGTTCCCCTCCCACACTTTCCAGCGAGCCGCTGCACACTATCCAAGCTACAGACCGTGGCACAACACTACACATCCCCCCTTAATTCCTGGGGAGATGCGTTGTCATGCAAAGGTGCCTGTTACGTTGCCTCATGCCTGGCTGTATCACCGCTCCTGTGCAGTGTCGTCTTCTCTTGCTCTAGATGCGCCTTTGTGGTTCTCTGCCTTTAATACAGCCCTCGAAAGAGGTTTTCATGCTCTCAAATTGTCTAACAATCATTTCTTTACAAGCATTATGATCTCAGTGTCAGCTCTTTCAAATTTTATTGCAAGTTATTATGAGTTTCATTCTGGCAAAGGCCCAGAGCCTTTGTCCTTTCCCTTCTGCCCACATCTCTAAGGCATCTGAACTCCCACACCCAGCAGCCCGTGGCTGAGATTCAGTTACGCGGGAGTCTCACTCACCCTGCATCAAATTCACGTCATTTGTTGCTTATTCAGTCAGCAATGATAACAACACCTCACTACCTCCATAAACAGAGCTGGGGGAAAAAAAAAAAAAAAATAAATAGTATTACGAAGCCCAGCCGCGGCGTTTGCACGGGCGTCGCGGCTGCGAGCCGCGCCGAGGCCGCCGGGCCGGGGCTGGCCCTTCCCCCGCTTCATCAATAGATGGCAGCAAGAAGCTCCTTCTCTCCGGAGCCCCGGAGGAGGACGGACAGCCCGGACACGGCTCTCCTCTACAGGAGCACAAGACAAACTTTCCAAGAGAGTTTAGATCCTAGATGTTAACAGCCATGTGTCGCGTCTCCTTCAAGAACGGCTCGGTATACTCTGCAGCCACGCAGAAGTATGGAGGTGACCGCTTAGTAAAGTATCCCGACACGCCTGCGGTATGTTGAGAACACATCGCCAACAGGATTTAAAGTACATTTTCCACTTGCGTTTACTTATATCTTAACTGACGTGGGTTAAAATCCTAAAATGAACCATAACAATCAGTGAAAGCAACAGCTAAACCGGGTCAGGATGTCATCTGCACCAAAGCAAAGGCTGCAGAGGTTGTAACTCATGAGCAGTGAGACTTTGGTAAGAGCCCACTAAACAATTTGAACAGTTTGTGTGTTTAGAAGCAAGATGCAATTTACATTACATGAAAAGTTGGATGTGTATTAAAAATAACGGGTTTTTTTCATAGTAAAGATGAGTCCTTCAGGAGTCTCTCAAAACTACTGCATCCTTCTTTCCTGCACTCAATTTGACTCTTTTTTCTGGACCAACTCCATGTTTTGTTAGCTCCTCTACTCAGAATAGTATTTTTTCTGTTCTCAGAGTATCTCTTTACTCCCAAATAACCTTTCCGCATGCACACCTATCTTCTGCATAATTTCTTTTTTCTTTCTATTTATCCCTTTCTTCATTTCTCATGCCCTTAGACTGAAAAATATTCACATCAAAGCATGTCTTTACAGTTCCACATGTTGTAAATTCACTGGGTTGGACAGGTTATCAAAACTGGCCAAGGAAACCAGTGTCCTCTGAAGGACATGTGGAATGAGAGTGAATATGCCCTAGCCCTGTTACTGCCACACAAAAAGAGGCATTGCATTAGGATTGCTTGGGACAAAGTTTTTACTATGATATTTAGATATATCTGCTAGTACATATAAATACTTAAGCCACAGAATTATTTAAGCAGACCATTAACTATTTTTGTCATACAAAAGATATTTCAACATAATTTCCTGAGCAAATAATATCCAGTAAAAGAGGAAACTATACCTTCTTTGAAGGATTCAGACAAAACCTCTAAGAATCTGGAATTCCATTGTCGATTTTAATATTAAAAGGATTCAGAACTTTGACCTCAAGACCTTTCATTTCCTGCATCATGCTATATACTTTGAAAAAGTCAATTTGAAAAAGTTAATACTGTGTTATTCTTTTCAGTAGCAGACCTATTACTTCTCCTTAAGGTCTGCCAAGTTCTGGAGCAATTAACATTTTCTTACACAGATATTGAGTAAGAGTTCAAATGCAAAGTCTACAGCATCACTTCTGAATGCCTGAAGTCAGCCCTAATGTCAGCAACAACAGGGATAGTGCCATGAACCTGGGAGCATGTGCCTACCCGGTAAAGTTCTTTCAGTCTCCTACATGTCTAAGCAGAAAGGGCTACGAGTGCCAATGGCAGCTAAAACTACATTAAATTCTGGCTTCCTATCAACAGTGTCATACTGTCCATGTTAAGGGGTATGATAAGTTGAGCTGGAGACAGATGGCTAGATTTGTGGAGGGATCTAACATTTTGTGGTGAAGGTTGGAGAATACATGTGCTGGACAGGCTAGGAGTGTCTCAGCACATCACCCAGCTCTCCCCCTGCAAGTTTAAGAACTTTTTTCTTTCCTTCCCCTCCCTCCCCTTCCCTAAAAGTTCTGTTGCTGGGAATACAGAAAGACAAACTATCTTTGGAGAAAAGACAGCTTCACCACAGACTGTGGCCTTTTTTATCCACCAGCTTTATGGGCTCTTCTGACTTCGCTGACCACAATCTCACTCTCAGAAGTCCTTTGAGGATTTTAAGCAAAATCATGTAGTTACATCACCTTGTCTTTGAATTTAAGCTGGATGACATCAGGTTTCTTTTACTTGCAGCTTTTTGTTTCCAGTCTTTTACCTAAAAGCGAAATATTCAGAATTACCACAGGAATCTTTCCTTGTTTTTCACTGTTGGTAGACCCAAACTCAACAAGTATTTCTGTGGGCATCTCAGAGCACGTTTAACAAAGCTTAAGGTTGAGGAGCACTTTCTGCCAAGTTAAAAAGAGGCAGAGCAGAGTCATGAGCTTAGGTGGAAAAAGACTTCCCCAGAAGGTTGAAAACCAACATTTTTCCTGCAAAGTTCTGTTAACAGAGAGATAGCCCAGGACTCCAAGCAGAAGTAAAAAACCCTCATGCTTGTTAATTTATTCTCCTCTTCTACGCAACAGAGATCACTGCAGAAAGGTATGGCTGAGGAGATACAGATTTTTGAAGTTAATTTATGGTATGCAATTTTATTTCAACTTATCAAAAATGTGCAGAGGAGGGAAGTGACACCTACACATTCAGCCAGAGGGTGGCCATAGATCTATTTCTGCCACACTGGAAGCTGCATCCCCCTCTCCTGTCACAATTATTTGCACATCCACTACCCAGCCAAAGTACAGTCACATCCTAGCTGTGTGGCAGCACCAGTCACGGGACTGCAGCGTGGGGGAGCAGGCAGAACAGCCAGCTGCTGCATTCCTCGTTGCAGGTCACGGATGTCACAGGATGCACATCTGGCACATGTTGAAAAGCACCATTGCTTTTCACACGGTGGGCATGTGACTGGTCACAGCAAACTGAATGCATCCAGCTCTGGAGCCCTCAACACAGGAAAGACATGGATCTGTTGGAGCAGGTCCAGAGGAGGCCACGAAAATCATCAGAAGAGTGGAACATCTCTCCTCTGAGGACAGGCTGAGAGAGTTGGGGTTGTTCAACCTGGAGAAGAGAAGGCTCCAGGGAGACCTTATTGCAGCCTTCCAGTACTTAAAGGAGGCTTACAAGAAAGATGGGGACAGACTTTCTATCAGGGCCTGTAGCGATAGAAAAAGAGCTAATGGATTTAAACTAAAAGGGGGTAGATTTAGACTAGACATAAGGAAGAAATTTTTGCCAATGAGGGTGGTAAAACCCTGGCACAGGTTGCCCAGAGAGGCGGTAAATGCCCCATCCCTGGAAACATTCCAGGTCTGGTTGAACGGGGCTCTGAGCAACCTGATCTAGTTGAAGATGTTCCTGCTGATTGCAGGGGGGTCAGACTAGATGACCCTTCTAACCCAAACTATTCTGTGATTCTATAAATGAGAGCAGCTTCTGATTGATACCCCAGCATTTTGGCTGTGTGACCCTTCCCCAGGTGCAAGGGTGAGAGACAGTCCTGAGAGGCATCCAGACAAGGACAACAGGAACATATTGTAGAGGGGAGGAACTTCAAAATGAAGTATATGTGGCACATGGGCCATATCTCAACTAACACTGGTTTGAAGAACAAAAGAATGACAGACCATTATCCTAGTTTAACAGGCAACAGGAGGAAAGAAAAGTAATAGCAATGAGGAACACAACACACAAAATCTTTTCTAAAAGTTAATCCACTAAATAACATAGAGTTTATACCCTCTAGGAAAATATTTTCCATCATGGAGAGTCTTTTCTACTGGTTAAGACACCATTCTGAAAACCACTAACAAGTTCTGTTCATGTACCACATGCGATTAAAAATCGTTACAAAGGTGAAAACTCTGATTTCCCATAATTTACAGGTGGGCATCAGTGAACTATTTTCATTATTACTTAGTCAAGGTTAATATTAAATTTAATTACTTAAAAGATTCCATTCATACAGTGATCTTGAAGTAAAGGATGAATTAATATTTTAAATGCATATTAATCAGATCTCATATCCACACAGACTAATTTCAATATGATTCCCCTGATAATGCTTCTGCAAACTGCATCTCACCCAAGGGTATCTGAGAGCAGAATTACACCAGATTCCCGCTGCTTCTTGTATCTTCTTGCTGCTGTTTGCACTCTTGTAGTGATAAATAGGACAATTTAAGGAGAGACTGCCATAAGTGGAAGGGATGGCCCTTGCCTGTGCAGTTCATACAAGGCTTATTCCCATGTCTTCGTTTCTTTTCGCTGGCCGAAGAGTGAGCACTGCTCCCAGGAATTAAATGGCTTGTAAGTAGCAGTACCTGTCACCTTCCATTACCCTACGCATGCTTAAGGTACTGTAGCTCTCCCTCAACTAAGTTACTGTGGTTCAGGCTGGTGACACCATGTGGATTCTTTCTTTGTTATTCTGCTAGCACCAACCATCTGTTTTCTGCAGATATTTCAAAGATTTTTCAAAGGCTCTTAGAAAGAAGAGATTTTTATGTCTAAGTGTATTAATATTCTGTGGTCTTATTTTCATTACATATTAACTTTCTTGTGTTCTGTGTTTGATATCAAGGCTTCTTTTCTAATTTAGAGCTGAGAAGAAATTTGACCATTGCCAGCTTCTTCAATTCTTTAACCATGCATTTCAATGGAAAGTGGGTAGTTTGGATTGTTAAAGTAGGTGTTACTTTTTTTGAAAACAAAGGTTTCATGCATCACAGTGAGTCGTGTGATATACATAGCTTCCTTTTTCACCAGTTTCTTGCTTGGAGACAGCGTGAGAAGTTAACTTTGCAGAGTCATACATACAGGGCAGATGTAGGAGGTTTCACAGGTCAACAAGCTTCATCTGATCTTCAACTAGTTTCACATAGCAATACCATCACATCTTGTTTACTCTATTCTGAGTTATGACTCTTCCTACAACATCATGAATTTGTGTCTGCAAGGCAGCCAGACAAAGAAGGATGCAATCAGTGGCAAGAGATAGAAATTGGCTTCTCAAAAATGTGCCAGAGATGATAGGAGAGAATGGAATTAGCCCTGACAAAAACTGAGAAGTGGAAATAAGTTTGTATCCATCTGATGTATTTACAAAAAAAACCCAAAAAACACAACAACCCATACCCCACTGTTCTTGGGGAAGGAAGCAGCAGTGAAGCAGGATGAAGAGGAAAACAGTGACATTTTGAATCTATGAAGCATGAATGTGGTCTGTGCAACATTCAGTGAAGTAGCATGAAAAGGATGTTTTTACCAGTTCCAAACAACCACATGACACTTTTTGAGAAAAACAACTTTAAGGTGATGGGTGAGAGGAAAGATGAGAATTTAGATGTCAAGATTACAGTTTTATTTTGTATTATGGAATTCTATTAACCCTGTACATGAACTGCCCTGCTCACTACTGTAATACCTAAAATATTATACATAATAATACCATCTGTTTTAATATTATTAGCAAGTCCTGCAGCATTGCTTTTTCTGAAGGCCTTCAGGTCTTTCCAAGGTGCAGTATTTCATTGTCAGCTTTTGTAGCCTTTACAAAGGAGTGTTCACTGTCAATCCTGTTACCATTTTCTCACTGTATAGTGCACGGTCAAGATAAGTCTAGTCGTTACAAACATATTCTCCCTATGCAGAACTTTACTCATAATTCTAAGATGATCTTATCTCTTTGTTGTGATTTCTTTCCCCTAGAATGAGGGCAGATGTAAAACCGCACTATATGACCTATACAAGGTTTTTCAAGGACTAAGATGGCAACAATTATCTTTGCTTATTGTGGGCTGACAGTGATTTCAACTCCGTCACTCAGTTCACAGTAACCTTTTACATGCAGAAAAATAAGGAAAGAAAAGAAAGAAAGAGAACCTCAGCAACTTCACTTTTTCCCCCTCCTTGTCTGGAAACCATAGAAACCAAACTGAAAGTACAGCCAAGAATTTCGTCATTTGGCTATCTCTGGCTGATCTCCATGGAAACATTTCACTTTTTGTTGAAAGGAAAGATTTTCAAATCAGGCAAATAGCCACAGTCTGATGGGTTATGACATCTTCAGGCAGAATTTAAGGAACAAAACCAATGTCAAGTGTTTCTGCTTTACATATTCCTATTACATCTCTCTCTTACGCTATGCAGGCCTATTTTATTTCATTATAAATTACAGCTTTTCTTTCAGAAATGTTGCCAAACAAGACATTGAATTTGTGAGAAAAAAAGTGATACCCTGCCTACAAACCAGGGTCTCTTCACTCTGGTATCAAATTTAGGTATCATTTGCTGTAAATTATGTAGGTCATCCAATACATTTTTGGCATGCTTTGCCTGGGAGATTGAATAAAGGCATTGAATGCATCATAACAAGACTGAGAGCTAAGAAAACATTCAACCCTGGCAAGTCACATCTCTCAGAGCTATTCTTTAAGGAACCCTGAAGAGCCAGGAAGGTACTTCTGTCTGCTTTCCACCACCTTACCCTGCAATGTTTGTTACAATTAAAATAAGCAGTTGATTACTGGGGAAAAAAAATAATCTACAGACAACTAATAAAAAGGTGATTCCATGAGACTCAATTTTATTGAGCCCATAGAAGTACTTGGGCACTTTGCATCAATGTCCGTGAGGGCACTTCTGACAGAAGGTGGAGTGACCTGAGGTTCCTACTGAGGCTTCAGAGTGCAGTTGGGACACTGATGCTCAGCCACATCAGCAGTGAGGCTGCTCAGGGCACCAACAGAAAGAAGTTTGGAATGACTCCCCCTTTATGACTACTTTTAGTAGCATATAGGTACCATCTACACTGTATGTACCACGTAAGCTGGTAAGATATGGCTAAGCAGTGCCAATACCCTGTTGAACTACGGATTCAGCGGTGAAAATTAAAAATTCTTGTTACAAAGTGGTCTAAGGTACTAAACCATAATTAAATTTATTCTTAAACCACTCCAAGTTACTGCTGCAGCCATTCTACTCCCATAAGTTTTTATTTGCTTCTTTTGCAGGTAGTATACGTAACACAGGTGAGAAGAGGGTAAATTTTTCTGCTACCTTAAATACACACAGAAGCTCCACTCCCAGAAAGCTCTTGGGCAACAAAGGAAGGAAAAATATTCGTGCCATCTTAGCTCATACAGAATGAAGAAAGAATCCACAGCCATTCTAACATATTAAAGAATTATTCTGTTTATCATTATATACAGCAAAACAAGCTACAACGCATATGGGATATGACTTACAGTCTCAGAAGAAACTCTAGATTTCTCTGACTCGTTATGCAATGAATACTGTTTCCAACATCAACATTATTGCATTAAGTGTTGTTAACTAACGCCTAATGGTGGCAGTTTATTACACTGCTCCTATCAGTAGCCTACCTGGAAAGAAATAGTGACAACAGAGATTAATGTAATGGAAATATTGCCAGCGATGGAGACATCATCTGATTTCAGCTGCAGACAAACTGTCACTGAACAAAAGAGTGAAAATGTGCTGATGCTTCCTGAAATTTGAAAGAATGTCAGAAAGATTGCAATGAATTATAGAGACAGAAGTAAACAGAGCAGGAAACTCAAGGAAGTCATGAAAGAACATTCATAAAGAAAGTGACAGGCAAGAAATTACTCTGTTGAAAGTTTTATCAAATATTCAAAAATAATAGTCCAGAGCCAAGAGGAAGAAAAAGGTCACAGCTGCCTCAGTTAGAAGTTACTTTACAAACGTACAAATGAAGACTTGCATGAAAAAGGATGGCAGACTTTGGTCCAGGTTATTCAAATCTGCTGAGGGACAACTGTTCTAAACATTTTGACCCCATCTAGTTTCTCTATCTCTGTACGTTTCAATATTTATCATCTGGAAAATTAGTTGTAAGATGCCCTTTGTATCAAAACGCCTCTAATATCAGAACATAGTAAAGTACAGTTGTGCAGAAGCAATTATACAGGATGTGGCAGTGTTAAGTTCACAGTTAGACTCAATGATCTTAAAGGTCTTTTCCAACCTAAATGATTCTGATTCTATGATGAAGGTGTTAACAGTGGTACAGGTTTTTGCCTTCGTGGCACATAAGTACAGTATGCAGATATCAGTCCTTTCAACTACTCTATCTGTAACCATATGGGAAAGCAGGGTGTGTATTATTTTAACTCAACAGGTATGAAGAGACTGGCATTTTCCAGCCTGATTCTATTGAAGTTTTTTATTGAAATTTTATTTCTTTTTATTGAAGTTCTTTTTAATTAATGCTTGAGAACTCAAAATAATCTCAACAAGTTTATGAAATGATTGGCGGGGTGTAGGGAGGGAGAGAAAAAGTATTTTGTATTTGTGCTTAGAAGGGATCAGCTGCCCAAACAAAGAAGGAAGATGATCAGCTTAATATTACCCAACAATCTCAATCTTGAAAAAGCTATCCTTGTGCCCTGATGTATATAAAAAAATGGGTTGTATGCAAGGCAGCCAAGCTGTTTTGCTCAGCACTGCTCCTGCATCAGTAGTGCTACACCCCACAGAGTACCAACTTCAAGAAATCCATGGATCAGCTGGAAAGAACCCAGAGGAAGACAAGAAGAATAAGAGAGCTACAGAATGTCTTATATGGAAGGTTTGAATGAATTGCAGCTACTTAGTTTGCAGGGGAGAAAGCTAGAGGGGGAATGAGCAGTCTTCTAGTATGCAAAAGCTCCTTGCAAGGAGATTAATCTGTTTTCCACGTCCATTGCAGGAAGGCCAAGGAATAACAGACTTAAATTGCATCTAGGGAGATTTGGGCTACAGACCAAGAGAGATATATTTCTAGCATTAAACACTGTGATAGGTTTTTCTAATAGAAGTGGAAAAATCTCCATCATTAGCAGTTTTTGAGAGCACATCATACAAACATCTGTCAGAAAGTATTTGTACATAATTGGTCCTGCTTGGGACAGAGGAATTGGCTAGATTGGAGTTTCTTTGCTTCACTCCCAAGGCCAGAACCACAGGCCCCTGCAATGGCAACTGAGGCACAGGGCGAAGTACCTTCCACTCTTTAACCTGGAGAGTCAGAGGGGAACTCATCAGTTGGGTGTAAAGCACTGGCCAAGTTATTTCAGCTGCACCAGACTAGACAGCCTCCCCAAGTTCTTCAACCTTGTTTCCTACAATTTTCAGGTAAGGGGAAGTTGGAGTGGTAGAAACAGACCGTTTCAACTTTTCATCATATGACAAGCAATTACAGTTTAAAACTTGAATTCTAATCCAAAAACATGACTCTGAGGAATCAGGTGAAAATTGGTTTTGATTAAACCAATTTAGGAATATCCTACCTGGCATAGCAGTTGGAAAGTTTAAAAAAAAACTCATCGGGATGTTTACTTGCACGTAACCTTTTTGTAGGAAAAGTAAAGCATATTGCAGCATCTCCCCGTGCCCCCTCTGCCAGGCCTTTCCCCATTCCCACCAGTGGGGCACAAGCCTGCACATGTTCCCAAGACACTGCCAGTCCTTGAAGGCAGTAAATCTTCCTTCAGCAATAAAAAGGCAGGCACTAGTGATGATGGGGCAACCATTAATTACTGTGCAATCTGCATAAAGCACCCTACAAATGTCAATTTTTTAATTTATTATGCTTCAAAAAATATGAATGTGCATCACTACAGGGTAGTTTTAGATAAGTATTTCCTGAATGTCTATATTTAATAATATTATTTATTAATTTTAATTATAGATTATATAATTTATAAATTATAACTGTATATATCTTTATATCTAGAAATATATAAGATATAAAGATATATATAAAATGTAAATTATAAATTTTAATTATAACTATGTTTAATAACCACATTTTTATTGTTCTTGCCTCAATCTAAACTACTTTGTGGGCACTAAGGCCATTCTCACATTAACAGCTGCTTCTTTGCTTTCACACAAAACTATGAAAATTTCCCCTTGACTTCTCTTGGTGCAGCTTGTAATAGAACTGCATCTGGAAACATTATACCGTATTCTTATACTCCTTTTCAACAGGAACTGCTAAGTATTTTGGCTCACTTACAAATTCCTCAATTCACTAAGATATAATTGCACTGTGATTCATGCCTTTGCTAGATCTATGCAAGTTGTGGGCATGATTATTAACATCACATCAAACCCTAGAACTAAAAAGATTATCAAACAATTTTTTTTTTTTTCCCCTGGACATGGACACTTAGCAGATAAATTACACTGTCAAAATTGTTTAAGGAAAACAAAGCACAATTATGACAGAAATGGTTTTATTTTGCAGACTGCTCTACTTTTAAGGGTTTAGCAATTGTTATACAGCAAAATACAACATAATTTCAACATTTGTTTATCCATGGAAGAGCACAAGCCCAGCATAAAATAACATTAAGTGTTCAATTCAGGAACTTAGGGTGTTACTTCTTAATTTCAACAGAATTTCACACTCAGGATGTCATAAGCCTTTGTAGTGACATACAGTGGCATAAATAGGCCACTGTATGTCACCTAGTAATTGCTATAGAGCCTATCGTCTTTCTGTGAACCACAACCACTGGGCCACAAATGGGTCCATTGGCTTAATTTCAAAATGAGATTTTACTCAGCTTCAGATTAAAACTGCTACCTTTTCTTATATGTTTTTCTGATGACTGAAATCTCAACACAAGTATGCACCAGCTATGATCAAGTGACCATTCAACTACACTAAAAATGGCCTCGTACTTCTCATTGCTAGGGAGATTTCCCCCCCCCCCCATCCTCAAATAGGTTTGACCCACCAGATGTTTTTTGCTAGGATACTGCAGATTCCCTAAGGAGGGGCAGGTGAAAATAGGAAACTGTTGCCTTGGGTTGAAGGGGTGAACTAAATTGATAATAGCACATGACATTGACTTCAGCAAAATTCTAAAGTGAATTAAAGAGCAACCAGACTTAACCTGTGGCTGCAGGGTATTGTCTCTGCAGCCTCTCAGGAACCTCTCCTGAAAAATTCCAGAGGAATTCTAGAGGAGCTGGGAAATCTGGCAAGAAATAACAACTTTAACTTTCTTAATGGTCAATTTGGTGACGAAGATGTCTTGCCAGGCCAGTTGATGGTAGCAGTGACCACCTTCTGAAACAGTTTCAATAATTTTTAAATTTTTTTTATGTCCTTTCTCAGCAAGATCAGTGCAGAGAATTGTGCTGGAGAAATTGTGGTTAGGGAAAAACATTACACTATAAGCATCATTCATCACTAGAAATCTGCATTAATATGAGCATACAAGCAGTCTGAGCTAAACATAAACTGTCTGTTGCATTTATGATCATTAATTTTGGCACATGTATAAAACAAACAGATTTTAAAAGCCATATTTATCTCTAAAGCCAATAAGGAAATCTGTCTTATTAATAGTGTCAAGAGGTTTATAATAAATGTTATGTTACTTGCAAAATAAATAATTTTTAAAAAATCAGTGCTTTTAGTCATTAATCACTCATATCAAGGAACTTTCTTGTGGCAAATGATTCCCTTGGTGGTTATACACTAGAATATTTTCAGATAAATTGTGTGTAAATGTTTTCAGCAAAGAACAAAGGAGCCGAAAATACCTTTTTGTTGTTTCTGTCAGAAAACTGTAACATCAAGACCACGGAGATTTTCAGTGTCTGGTAGTAGGAACAGATCAAGGCTCAACCCGAATAAAACAAAATTATATTGCGTTCAGATTTTCAGAATACTCAACACAAGAGACTGACAGAGATGTTGGAGCTACCGTATGCAGGAGTACAATTCACTTCAAAGCAACTCCCAGGTAAGAGGGCTAGCTCAGCACACCAAGCCAAAACTACCGAGGCAATCCTGGAGAGACACAGGAGCACGCTTCCCGAATGCCCAACCTGAGTAGCCAGGTATCGTCGCTCATCGCAGGCGAATGGGAGAGGGAGGCCATGGCCATGGGGGTCCACGAGCTCAAGCACAGGTCCTGAGCCCCGGGGACTGGCATGAAGTAGTCATCGTTAGTTCAGGATAAGGGGCACAGCACCACAAATAAGCTGCTGAAACAGCGAGCCTGAAAAGCATCCCGGTGGTTTTTTTCAGTCAAGAGCTCACTGTTGAGGCATCTTTGCTTTCACGAAGGCTGAACGAACACATTCACTCCTCTCAGTAGCTCACTGCTGGTAGCATCAACAAGCCTAATGCTCAGAGCTGTATTATTCAACGTGTTACTGGGATGAATTTCATCAGGATAGCCATGGAACAATTCAAGTACACTGCCTAACAATCAAACCAAGAATTACTAGAACTATAATGCGCTGATTAGCTTTCATAAGACCTCAAAAAGACAACGGCAAAAGTCACAACGCAGGCAGTCTGCAGTTAGATGACAGCCTGCCACATTAAGAGGGCAACAGCACTTCTCCCTATACACTCACCTAGTTAAATTGTTTTTTTAAAGTAAAACATATTAAGTAAAAATTCAAAGCAATACAAAATACCAACCTGCATAATCACTTGCTAGTCAGTCAGGCTACAGCAGAAGAAAGAGCCGAAAGCTACTGAGCAGCAGGTAAAGGCAGAAGTCATTAACAAATTAGCAGTGAAAGAGAATTTTATTTTGATCAGAGACAGATAAGGATAATTACCAACTATCCTTTTTTTTCTTCCTAGTCGATTTGCCCACCCCAAACCTCAGCCCTGTTCATTATGATAATGGTTGTAATGCTTTGCAACCGTGAACGTGACAGAAGATTTTCATGACTTTTTTCTTCTACAAATATTAATGTCAAAAAAGAAGGCGGCACACCAGACAACAAACAATTTCTTGCTTTGTTTATCACAATTTTCTTGTTAGCCACAGGGCTCAGTTTAATTACAGTTGCCAGCATTGGGTCAGCTGATTTCTTGCCTCTGATAAGTTTGTAATTGTGAGTGTCCTCCTTGATCCAATGTTATCATTAGCGAACTGCAGGGCACTGAGCCTGATATCGTCATCTAACATCTACCCAAAGAAACCCAGAGAAAGAGATTTATCAATGGGTTTTGTTTATTTATTTTAAAAATAATGGCTGTAACCCAGAAGACTGACCTAATCAACATTCTGAGAGAGTAGCTCATTAAGCCACTAATTAACAAATAGGCATCCCTCAGTCTCTCTGATTGTTACAGGACTAGGCAATATCTATGAGCAAAAGAGATAATTAGAGATGCTTTGTAGTTTATCTTTTTAAGGCAATCTAAACATTGTTGCTTTTGGAAGGGAGTGTGATACAGAATATGTCAAAACAAGAACTGCAAGCACCATTTAACCACTGTTTTTTCTGCTTTCAGTTATTTAGAGTTGAGGTAGGGCTTTTACTTTCCACAAGCACATAACAGTAAAACTCTGCACCACTAATATATTAATTTCTCCTCTACTGGAAATAATCTCCAGTCCTGTCATGGCTCACTGTATGTGCCATGCTTTAAATCAGACTGGAACAGACAATATGCAGTTTGCTACACTGGTGAATGTCAATTAAGCACACGCAAGCTCATTGTATGGTGATAATTAGAAAATACTATTACCCCTATTATCACTTTAAATGGGTGTTACTAAAAATGTAACTGATTTAAAGAAGTTTAACTTGATAGTATGGTGCAATTGTAGAAAGTAAAATGATGACCATTTTAGAACAGTTCAGGAAGAAGAAAATAGGATTGACATGTCTATATTTCTCAGCATAAAAGAGAGGTTTCTCAGCTAGTTTTAACAAGGCAGTGTAGCTAGAGGAAATAAACTTATCATGCATGCACTTCATGCCTCTTATAACGTGTCATGATATGATACACAAATACAGGAGACTATAGCTCTTTCGGGTGTCCAGGGGCCTCCTGGTTTTCTCTAAGACATACAACTGAACACTAAATGCAACAATAATTCAAAGTAGATATTTATATAAAAGTACATTTGAACAAGTTTAATGTTTATCTGAACAAGTTCGCAAATCCCTCCATATAAATCCTAAACAAGCTGGTTTTATTCTTCTTATTTAATTATTTAATCTGTAAGATCATTTAATTTGCATATAAATATATATTATTTTTGTAAACTATACTTATTGCACTACTCATTGTAGTTAACAGAGTTCATCTCGTTACTTGCCTTAAAGCTTGTGCTGATTTTGTATGACAGATATTACCAGAAACACCAGCTGAAAACCAGATATTTGTAAGTATCTTGGAAAGCAGGGACTGACTTTACTAAAACTCTAGAATACTTGCTGCTCAAAAGTCTTTATTACCTAATTTATAAACAACTTAAACATAATACATAAATGCTAAGGTTAATGCATAATGCATAATGTTAATATGTCTTGTTATTAATCCATTGCTATCAGAAAGACTACATAATTCATGTTGAACTGTTACATAGTTTGTTCATTCCTATTTTTAAAATCTTAATATTCTTACATTTACTTAAAAATAAAAAAGCTTTTAGGTTGTCTTCTTCACATCATTATTATTTTCTATTAATACATCTCTAACAGCATGAAAGTTTTAGTGTTAATAAAATTAACCCTGGACTTATAGGAATGCTGCCAGTTTTTCACTTATTCTTTTTATATTTTACCCTGTTACATGATATTTTATTAATTCCTTAGTTTTGTCTGTTTCCGCATATTTTAGTGTATCTGAGCCTCCATAAGATGTGCTTTCTAGATACATGATGATTTGGATGTTTTCTACAAATCTTTTTTTCATTTTCTTTCTGTAAGGGAAAAGAGAAGACTTTTGACAGTCTTTCCTTCTTACTTCAAAATCTCATTAGATAGTTACGGAACTAGTTAAATATTTTAAATCATGGGGCAAAACAATGTATGCTTTAGGTCATATCGTACCAGATAAACTCTAAATATAAACTGTAAGTAAAGCCACAGAAGGACACGTGGCCTAAAATTATTTTCCAATTTTTTAATGTATGAAAAGAGGCAAACCTTTTAATACAGAAACTATCACAGAAAACATGTCCCTGAAGCCAAGTCAGATTCCAGACAAACAGGGCGTTAAAGTAGAACCAAAAGGATAAAATCTTCATGTGCTCGGGGGATGATGATTCCCTCTCTTGCTGCATAAAAACATGATGTTTCTATTTACTCATCTAATTCCTGGTCACACCCTTTGATGAAGATGGACAGTCAACCCTCTTGGCACACACATATATGGATTTTATGAGTACTGTCCCAGCATGGAGCCCCCCCAAGTGGGTTCAAATGGGCTGGGGCACAGGATGAAATGGCAGATCCTGGTTTCCCTCTTTGCCTTCCTCCTATCTTGGATTTAAACTCCTCTTTTTTCCCGTAGCTTGGGTTCCTGGTGCATCTGCGAAGTTTAGTGGCTTAGCCAAAAATGCATACTATCAAGTAAAAATATATAAAATATATATATAAAAAATATTTTTTTTAAAAAAGCAGATGCATGTAAACAGTGCATATGCTTCTACTTTGGGTAGTATAGTGTTTACTGTCACCCAGTTAGGAATAGCGTACCTGTGAGTCTTCTCATATATTTTGAAGTATTCCTTCACTGTTGTAGCCAGATGGCCTGCAACCTCCGTAGTTAGACTACTAAAATCCAAGAGCAGCTTTCTCTAAAAATGTTCTTTAATAAACCTCTGCTACCTTTACAGTGCTTCACATGAAACTTCTTAATTTTCTTTTCTCCTCCAAAATAAGCACATGTCCCAGTCCTCAATCAAAATTTCCATTTAAATTCTATTTTGTCCCATTATAACCTCTTTTCAGATGTGAATGCTTTTTCTTCCTCTAGTATATTCTGATTTCATGCTGTGAAATCCATGTTTCCCAAAGCTTTCCCTGGCACTGCTTTCATTGCTGCTAATACTTGTTCACTGTGGTGCTGAGCTGAGCTGAGCATTTCCATGACTTCAGAAGAAAAGTTATCAGAAAATTCACTCTGGGTTACTCCTTGACAAGAAATTACTAGTTTAAGCATAGGCTTTGTTTTTGATTTAAGATAACGGCACAATTGGAGAACAAATCATTACTGAGCAGAAAATCTCATGACATCTGGTTTCCTGCATACAGAGAAAGAAGCAGCCCATGCTTATGTGATTTCTGAGCTATCCTGCATTGTACTGGGTGATCAGTAAGGAAAACAGAAGATAAAGGTCCAGAGCTCAGAAGCTCTGCTCTGACAGACTGGAGAGAGCACTAAATTTCTCCCTTCTCACCAGCTGTCTACAAAACTAGGAGCAATTTCGTATCATTGAGATATCTACCCATCTGTCATGTCCGATTGAAAATGTTCAAGTTACACCTTTTGGGAAGGGAGAGGAAAGAGTTAATACTAAAAGCATTGTGGAAATGCACAGCTCAGAGTTTGGGCTTCTGGGCTATGAACTGGTGCTACCTCCCACTTGGCAAAGCAGCGGTGAAGGTGGTGGAGGCCATTTGCAGTTAGGGAATGCAGCTGAACGGCAGCGATGGGAAACAGAGCAGCACCCTGGCTGGGGAAAGGGATCACAAATAACAACCAAGGCTCAAAATAGTTTCCAGGATTCTGCCCAAAACTGGAGTATTTCCTAGCTGCTCAAGTTCTCTGACCACAGTGAAGCTTAAAGAAAGTGAAGCTTAAAGAAAGTAAAGCAAAGACAAGATGCTCTGATTTGAAGAATAGTCAGCAAGAATCTCAAACTAGCATTAAACATGCTTGAAAATTGGTCTGGAGGAATGTTATGACTCTGGAAGAGTTATTGCTAAGATTCACTGCAACATCCAGCAAGTTATGTATCTGCAGTGTCAAAAATGAGACTTCTGAATAGTATTTTAAACTCTAGATTCCATTAGGTTCTTGTTCCCATCTAAATGTGATAGTTATTTAAGAGTAAGAGTTGACTGATTGCTTTTTGAAAGAGTATTGAAAGAAGAGGTTGGAGGTGAGAAGCACTAAAGGACTAGAGGCTGAATTGTGCTTGGCTCAAAGGAAACCAAGGACAAGTCTTCTTATTTATATGTCCTCCTGAAGGAAACATTTAAGCTAGGGAAACCCAGATAAAGTATTTAAGCTACTGTTGTAGAAAGTATTAGTTTCCTGTTTTCTTTGTTATTGTGACATGTGTCCTTTGGAGATTGAGACAACCAGTTTGTTTTACATAGGCTACCAAGACTAACTACTTTTAGTCATTGTTAACCTGAACCAAATACAATACACCGTCCAAAAGGTGAAGTTGTTTCTGCACATTATTAATCCTCTACAAAAAAGGCAGCCAATGGTCCATTTTTTAGATTACTCAGAGATTGTGCACCTCTCAGAAGTATAGTGACACTATGTAGATAGTTTAAAATACTCTTAGAATATAAAGAATTCAAAATTATAAAATTCTGAATGCCTTTCCAAACTTACTTTTCCTTAGGACAGGCCAGAAGTGGAACCTCTAGCATTTTCACTTGGTTTGTGGAGCAGCAATGTCAAATGTTGGGTTCATGAAAGGCAGGTCCTGATGGACCAACCTGACCTCCTTCTATGACCAGGTGAGCCACCTAGTGGATGAGGGAAAGGCGTGGATGTTGTCTACCTGGACTTTAGTAAAGCCTTTGACAGCGTCTCCCACAGCCTTCTAATGGAGAAACTGGCGGCTCGTGTCTTAGACAGGTTTACTCTTCGCTGGGTAAAGAACTGGCTGAATGGCCGAGCCCAGAGAGTTGTGGTGAAATGGACCTAAGTCCAGTTGGCAGCCAGTTGCAAGCGGTGCTCCCCAGGGCTCAGTATTAGGGCCAGTCTTGTTTAATATCTTTATTGATGACCTGGATGAGGGGATCGAGTGCTCCCTCAGTAAGCTTGCAGATGGCACCAATTTGAGTGGGAGTGTTGATCTGCTGGAGGGTAGGAGAGATCTGGACAGGCTGGATCAATGGGCTGAGGTCAACTGTATGAGGTTTAATAAGGCTGGGTCCTGCACTTGGGTCACAACAACCCCATGCAACGCTACAGGCTTGGGGAGGAGCGGCTGGAGAGCTGCCTGGCGGAAAGGGACCTGGGGGTGTTGGTTGACAGCGTGCTGAATATGAGCCAGCAGTGTGCCCAGGTGGCCAAGAAGGCCAACAGCGTCCTGGTCTGTATCAGAAATAGTGTTGCCAGCAGGAGTAGGGAAGAGATTGGCCCCCTGTAATGGGCACTGGTGAGATTGCACCTCGAATACTGTGTTCAGTTTTGGGCCCCTCACTAGAAGAAGGACATTGAGTTGCTGGAGCGTGTCCAAAGAAAGGTAGCAAAGCTGGTGAGGGGTCTGGAGCACAAGTCTTATGAGGAGCGGCTGAGGGAACCGGGACTGTTTCATCTGGAGAAGAGGAGGCTGAGGGGAGACCTTATCGCTCCCTACAACTACCTGAAAGGGGGTTGTGGTGAGGTGGGTGTTGGTCTCTTCTCTGAAGTAACTAGTGATAGGGCAAGCGGAAATGGCCTCCAGTTGCGCCAGGGGAGGTTCTGTCTGTATATTAGGAAAAAATTCTTAACTGAGAGAGTGGTCAAACATTGGAACAGGCTGCCCAGGGTGGTGGTGGAGTCAGTATCACTGGAAGTGTTCAAAAAATGTGTGGATGTGGCACTTCAGGACATGGTTTAGTGGGCATGGTGGTGTTGGGTTGATAGTTTGACTTGATGATCTTAAAGGTCTTTTCCAACCTTAATGATTCTATGACTCTGTGAAAACTCCCACTTCCCACTAATGTTTAGGTGCCAGTCAGCATAGCGTTAGCTCCCCTTCGCTCAGCTTACTCTACGTGTTCATTTCCTTCCCAGTCAATCCATCCATCCATCCATCCATCCATCCATCCATCCATCTTCTGAATACTCCTCAGGCCAGATGTTTGCAGGTCTCAAGATGCAAACACCTGTGTGCATACATAGCGGTAAATCATATCACTGCCGTCTGCCACTGTGCAAATCTTGGAGTTAAGCTTATATTGAGTGTTTTCAGCTTAAGAAGGTAACTTTACCGGGCCCAAGGGCAAAGGCCACAGCTCCTGTCTGTCCCAACATGCACATCCTATTCTATTTGGTCTGGCAAAGAACAAAGGGTGCACAGTGCAAGCATGACAGCTTGGGACCGTGGCTAGGAAAGAAAAAACACAAAAAAGAAACAATAAAAAAACAATTCACACAAAATGAGACTGGGAAGCAAAACTGGAAGACTTTATCTCTGAAGACTATTTGATGATGTAAATAGCAAGTTATATTAAAATCTTTAAGTCTAATTAAGTTGTGGAATATAGACAGTAAAACTAGGTTTGAAATTCAGCAGACTTTCATTTTTAATGGAAAAAAGGTGGTATGATTCAGCCCTAGAGATGTAACTGTAAATGCCAGGCTTGACTAGCTGATTCCATAACAACATTGCTCCAAGTGTTCATTTCTCTGTGTTAACTATTATGGTGTGCAAATGACCGTATATGCTGTGCTTTCTAGATACCTCAGAAATTGCAGCTTCCTCGTGCTCCCAGATCAGGAGACGCCCAAGAAAAACATACTGGAAGTCCCAGGAGTTGGTGTGGCCAGTGTGAAGCCCAGGATAAATCACTGCATGGCCCTATACCTGCAAAGGGCAAGCAGCAGCCCCTGGCCAGGAACTGTGTCAGGAAGGTCCTGGTCCTGAAAAGCCTGTTTTTTCTTCAGGAAAGAAGAAATCCTGCTTCTCGTTGCAACCAGAAGAAATTTCAGTGGAGCTCATGTTTCACTGAAATTTTGCTTTGGTATTCAGACTAATGGAGGTATTTCACTGAGGGGCAAGGATTTTTTTCACTCTAAAAGTTAATGGCAAGCAGAAAACATGAAGGAGCTTCTTTGAGCACAAAAAACCTCTATACTTTCCACTGAACCTGTCTAAAAGCCAAAAAAAGCTATCAGAATTGGTCCTATGGCCCATAAACCCCACGCACCTCAGTGACTGGAAGTACAAGCATGATTGTAAGACTAGGCAGGTGGGCTTTCACTGCTCTTTTGTAGAAGAAATTGTGTAGAAATATATTTGATCCTCTCTGGAATTTCAGTTGCTATAATACCACCTCACTGATGTGAGCAAAGGGATCTTTCTTGGTGGGCTTTGACTGAAATTTGATCTCCTTAATGTTGATGGAAATATTACAGCTACGTGGTTTCTTTATCACCAATAAATATGAGGACTTGTTATTTGGCAGTAACAGTGTTTTGAACCAAAGAAAGATGTTCAGTTCTGATGACTAGGAGCTCTCAGGATTTCTATCTAGAAGGCCATAAAATATAGGACTTGGAAATAGCTGCTAAGGCATCAGGTTTAACTCACATTTGCCTTTTGTTTTCAGTACAGATCGGTATTTTGGCCAGTTTGAGGGTGATGAGTATTGTAAGCCTCGAGATGACCTTCTTAGATGGGAGAACATTTGCCAACAATTTGTCTTTCAGATTTATGCTTGATCATATCAGTAGATTAAATGTTAGTCATTTCATTCCAAGTAGGTGAGTAGTACCATGCATTAATGTGGTTAGCTGACTGTGAAGTGAGTGCAGTGGAACAGGTTAATGGCATTGCTGACCTGAGAGAGATCGGAAACTAGCTCTGATACAGGCAACAGGATTTCTGAGACATACTCCATTGACTCAAATTTTCAACATTAATGGTATTTTATTAGAAAAAAGCAGCTGAAATGAAACATATAATGCTTCAGAGAATGGAAATATACGCAGAGATACAAGTATTCTTAAATGTTAGCATGGTTCCTGAGTCATTATGGCATTTCTTTTCCATTAGTCATCAAGAAAAAAATATTAAAAATACCACTGATGGGTATTTATATGGGTGGATTTACCCATCTGTCTAGCTAATCATAAGGAAACTCAGTTTCTCTGAGTCTGTGTATGTGTATGAGTATACAAATATGTGTACATATATATATATGCGCATATTTGACAAGTATGATGTGACTCTTCAGTTAGAGGAAGAGCTGTACAAACAAGTAACAATGGCTTGAAATCTTTGTTGTAACTGACTGAGTGGGTTACAATGAGGTGGGTAGATGTTCATGTATGCAGTGGTTACTATAGTTACACTATCTATCTCCCTCTGTCCCTTTAATGAAGAACTAATCACTTTGTTCTCTGCCCAAGACATCCGTATTTTGCTCATTCGCCCCTTCACCCACACCAGACAGTATTTCTTCCCCAAGGGAAGGCAGAAATATAGCAATATTAACCCTGCACAGCAAAAGACTCTTTGACTAGCTAATCCCAAGCCCTTAGGGAAAAGAAATAGGATTTCCACAGAAAATAACTCCGCTGAATTTAATAATGGGCAGGAATCTGCCATGCCATGGAGGTAGATAACACTTCCCACCTCACCACAGCTACCAGAAACCCTAAAAGGCTGCCAAGAAGGTACATACCTTACATTTCTATTGCCACCTGTCATTGAATTAAATATCAGAGATGGGGAAAAAAGAACTCAAATTTGCAAATATTTGAAGAATAGCTTGCTACAAGGCCCCAATACTTAGTAGTTCCTAAAATTAAAGACACCCACAGCCTCTATATGCACACATGGTAGCTTTTCTCCCCCTGTGAAATTACATCTTACATAGTCGGAGATGAATTGTGACCCAAATCCAGGGAGGGATTGAAGGACTCACATCCAACAGTTAGGATGCTGTGCTTCTCAAAATATCTGCCAGTTGCCTTCAGTACCTCCCTTCACAGATCTATCTAGCTCTTTTCTTTAGGTAAAAAAAGACAAGATTCAGGGGCATAAATGTAGGTGCCAAATGCCCTTTTTAGGCACAGCTGGGTTTCTGAAACCAAGTCTCATCCTCTCAAAACCTCACCTGCTGGGCTGGTAGGCACAAATACCTCAGCACCCTGAGCAAGTGATCTTTTACACAAGGACCAACAAGGGAAATTTAGGGCTAGCAACTTTCACAGTACATTTTGCCTCTCTATTGAGTAGGACAATCCCTCAAGAGGTGGAGGAGTCTGGTATCAAATATCCTAACTCACGGGTAAAAGTCACCTGAAGAATAACTGTATTGGAATAATCAGCTACTGACCATTTAATATCACTAAGTAAATGCAGTATCATCTTACCCTTTCAGTTTCTGTCCGTCTGCACTACAAATTATAAACATCAATGGCATTAGTCACATCTGAGAGCATGTTTTACTGAGCATAAGCCCAAGCTGAAAAGTAACCAACAAAGAAAATGAGATTGAATGCCCCTAACCACCATGCATATCTGTTATTTCTGTAAGATGCAACTGTCAACATTTTCAGATGAATGTATAGCCAGGCTTAATGTTGAAGAAAAAGGGCTATATTAAGCTTCGTCATAGATTTTCCTCAATTTAACTGACAAGCTGAAATTACCCATACTTGGTCTTTGCCTCAAAGAAATGAGGTTTAAATTCACCGAGGATTCCAATGTGTGTGAATATCTACATGTTTGTCTGTATCTCTGTGTGCTCTTCCTCTTTTGAACCCATTGCCATTTATCAGATAAATTTGACAGAGTTGAATATGCTGTTGTAAATACCATAAAAATATTAAGACATATCTTGTCTTTAACACCTTAAACATATTCTAAATATCTGTACATTCTTAGTTATACCTTAGTATTTTTAACAGTTTCATGAAGATACTAAGTTTTGTAAATATAAGTGGTCAGAAAACGAAGAAAAGATGTGCAAGTGCCAAGGTAAGATTGTGTTGTGCTTTCAATCCATCTGCACCAGAGAATCCAGATATAAGATAGAAAAAAATGGGTTTCATTGGTTTCAACAATGAGCAATATTTTGTTGAAATTCTAAAAAGCAAACAAAAATAAAATAGTTTTATTATTTTATATGTGAGACAGGGAAAGTATGGTTATCTGTTTAGCAAAGGTTTCTGACTTCTCTCAATAGATCCTTCATTATTTGGAGGAAAAAAATTAAATTTAGTATGCTAGTTCTTGAACATAAGAAATGCCACCATAAAACGTGACAAAAATGTGACTGAACTGTCATTGCAGAAAGTTACTGCAGTCTATGGGGATTTTTACACCCTTTGGGAACAGCATCACAGAACAGAGTTTCAGCACAGGACATCATAGACAAAATAGCTTCTCTTTTGTTTTACCTTCAACCTCCTTATTCTTTGTTCAAAATCCTTCTCCGTATCATGCATAACTAATATACATATGTTAACGTTGTTGAGGGTAAACTTAAGGTTAGTCAGTTCAGTTTGGAGGCCTGAAGTCGAAGTGCTGAGTGATCCACCTTAGACTGACAATTAAGATAAATACAGTAAAGGATAACATAAATGCTGATAGGAGCTGAGTTGGGGAGACACTACCCAGACCTTTTGGGGTTTTTCTTATGTTTTATTCATTTGTAAATGGTCTACTTACACAACAGTAAGAGGGAAGAAAGTAGCTGATGAGAAAGAAAAACTGTGCAAAGAGGAGACAACTAAGGTGACACTTTGCTCTTTGTAGAAATGTTATCTTAAAAGATCATTTTCCCTTGTTAGCTAAGATCTTTCTTTTTTAGCAAATCAAGAAAATAGGAAAAAAGAGTTTTTCAGACCAACATGTGAGACACGCATATTAGCCAAAGAGTGATAGAGAGTTGCACAAGCACAAAAAGAAAAGATATTTTACAAAAATTATAGCACCATTAATTCCTGAAAAGGTTATTGTCTTAGAATATGCTCTCCCTTGTTCAAAGTCCCTCACTGATAGCTGCAATTACTTAAAACAATAGTAATTATGTTCCATGCAAATTGACACAGATAGTGAACATGTTGATAAAGTATATTTTTTATATATATATATATATTTTTCATCCTATCCTAGGGTTAGGCTTTCTCTACCTAGTGAATTAGAAATACATTTTTTTTCTACAGAAAGATCTAAATTGCACCTGCTGTTATACCTGTTTCTCTGAATTTCGTGTAGGCATATGAAGTCTAAACTGCCATAACAGGGTTATCTTTGCTAGACCATGCTTATACAAATTCCCCGCATTTGGAAGATGACACTTTGCTGAACGCTACTAACAAAGCAGCTAATAAGTTTCCCTCTGAGCTGTAAAATAGTTTATAAGACCACCAATTGTCTATTTGCATATGAAAGACAAAAAGCAACAATTAAAATAATCTCCAGGAGATCAATTATTTCATCATTGCAGTTCTACATATAATTTGTCATATCGTATTAGCTTTTCCTTGTTAAAATATCATGCACAGCATAACCATTTCTTCCCAACACATCCTTCTGCAAGATGAACGAGCAAACTGTATATTTTAAACATTTCTGCTCTATTTAAAATAGAAAGTGGGTCACTGGGTTTCCAGATAATTTAATTCTCAGTTGTCCTGTACCTCTTGTTATCAGGATGAACATTAGATGCTACTAAATCAAATGGTGCTATTTAATCACAGGAGCCAGCGACGAGGCACCTGCATTGCATGGCAGGCTGCCGGGGACAGCAAAAGCTGCTCATACCTCGGATGGCCCCACTAACAGGCTAGCACATTAACACAAATCACAGGCACGTGCAGACCCTTTTCCTCCTTTCCTGCCCTGGTGGAAGGACGGTTAGCACAGCTAATCACCACAACTAAGGTCATCCATTTCAAACACCAGCATGCCCACTCCTCTGCCAGTGGGTCGAGGGTCTGGGGGATGGGCTAACCTCCTCCTCTATGCCTTTCCTACCCACAGGGACAGTGACTTCCACAGCAGGGCAGTTAACCAAGGCAGGTAGCATCATAGTTCGATCATAATAAGACCAGGAACTTTTGAAAAATCAGGCACCTTCCACATCTGCAAATTCTCAGCCTGGGCGTTAGCGAGGTACAAAGGAATGAGGAATAAAGTTGCAAGTCCCCTTTCTCCTCATGCATTTCTTCATCAGTAACATCTATTTCTTGTAGAGGAATATGGGAACAGATACTACCCTAAAACTTCCGATACAACAGAAATCAACAAGAATAGTCTTTGCTCCAGTTATCTCCATTCCCATTAAAACCAGGTGATCCTTCTCACCTTATTCCCATACTCAGTGGCCAGGAGGAAGGGACATCCTACATCAGGTTAGGACGGTTTATCAGGAAGTCATATGGCACTGATAAACTTGATCTATTTGAAAATCTGTAATCTCAGCAATACGAAAAAAAGAGGAGACGATTATCTCGGCAAAAGTCAACAGAGAGCAATTTCCTGAAATGAAACACTTTGTACTTAAATTGAAATAACAAACTAGCTAAAATAGGTAAGTAATAAAATGCTACTGACAATAAAGAACAGTGAAAGTGGATACCCCTGGGTATCTTCACTTGCCTTGCAAACAATGAGGAGTCAGGTCTCAGGAGCTTCTTTGAGGTAAGCAAGGCCAGCCAGCACCTGCCAAGGTGGCTGCACTGCAGAGCAGCACCCACAGTGCAAGTGGGCCCCAGCACAGAAACATGCATCTAATGTTCCTTCTCAATTTATCATTTACTCACTAGAGATTTCAAACATGGAGGGCTACTAAAAACTGAGACCCTTATGATAAAGTGACTCTCTACAAGATGATACATCCATTAAGAGAAGTATAAGCCACAGTATCTATCTGAGACATAGAATCATAGAATCATTTGTGTTGGAAAAGACCTCTAAGATCATTAAATCCAACTGTAAACCTGATACTACCAAGTCTACCACTAAACCATGTCCCTAAGTGTCATGTCTACATATACCTCCAGGGATGGTGACTCCACCACTTCCCTGAGCAGCCTGTTCCAATGCTTATAACCCTTTCAGTGAAGAAATTTTTCCCAATATCCAATCTAAGCCTCCGCTGGCGCAACTTGAGACCATTTCCTCTCATCCTATCACTTGTTACTTGAGAGAAGAGCCTGACACGCACCTTGCTACACCCTCCTTTCAGGGATTTGTAGAAAGCAATAAGGTCTCAGCCTCCTCTTCTCCAGACTGAACAACCTCAGTTCCCTCAGCTGCTCCTCATAAGACTTGTGCTCCAGACCCTTCACCAGCGTGGTTGCCCTTCTTTGGACACGCTCCAGCAACTCAATGTCCTTCTTGTAATGAGGGGTCCAAAACAGTGTTCGAGGTGCAGCCTCAGAAGTGCCGAGCACAGAGTGACGATTGCTTCCCTACTCCTGCTGGTCACACTATTTCTGATACAAGCCAGGATGCTGTTGGCCTTCTTGGCCACCTGTTGGCCACTTCTTGGCACACTGCTGGCTCACATTCAGCTGGCTGTCGACTAACACCTCCATGTCCATTTCCGCTGGGCAGCTCTCCAGCCCCTCTTCCCCAAGCCTGTAGCATTGCATGGGGTTGTTGTGACCCAAGCACAGGATCTGGTGCTTGGTCTTGTTGAACCTCATTCAGTTGGCCTCAGCCTATAGATCCAGCCTGTCCAGAACGCTCTGTAGACCCTTCCTACCCTCAGGCAGATCAAAACTCCTGCCCAGTTTGGTGTCATCAGCAAACGTACTGAGAGAACACTCGATTCCCTCATCCAGATCATTGATAAAGTTACTAAACAGAACTGGCCCCAATACTGATACCTGGGGAACACCCCTTGTGACCAGCTGCCAACTGGATTTAGCTCCATTTCACCACAAATCTCTGGGCTCAGCCACCCAGTCAGTTTTTTACCCAGTGAAGAGTACGCCCATCCAAGCCATGAGCAGCCAGTTTCTCCAAGAGAACTCTGTGGGAAACAGTGTCAAAAGCTTTACTGAAGTCTAGGTAAATATCTGCATAGGGCTGGCAGATACGATCCAGGATTTACCGTACAGCCCCACTATTTTGAAGAAGAGGCAACCAGGGGCCAAGGAGGTATTTAAAATGTTTAAAATGGTTGTAGGCACTTATGTGCAGGTAACTGAGCTCCTACTCTGAAGTCAAACAAGGATGAGCATGAGCAAATGCAGGATGGGCGGCGAGTTCTTCATCTCCCAACATAAGTGCCATTTCCAAAACTAGACAGAAGATAATAGTTTTGGAAAGGGGAGGGAGAAGAAAGTCTCCACTCCTGTAATGTGCTATACAGTGTTATAAAAATGGGAATGGTACTGGCTATACAATTGAATATAGTCACTACTTGCTAAATGAGAAGTCTGAGATAAAGAATTTAGTTTTGTATTCAAAACCGAAATCCTCACTAGCACTGCCTAATATTTGCTGTAGTATCTAGTTTTGCTAGAAAGGCTATATCAATATTAGCAAGGTTTCATTAAATTCCACTGTACTGGTTAACTTCCTGTTCCTCAGCATAAAAAGGAAAAAAAAATCTGTGAGGAGGAATCTGGATTTAAAACTTACTGTGGAGTAGCTTGGTTTTTGTTTTGGTTTTTTTATATAAACATATACATATTTATACAAAACCAGCAGAAGTGGTAACAGAGTTTATCAGAACAAAAGTATTTTATTGCTCTTGAGTTATTGCCATCTGGGTGTTCTGTGAAGTCATGTTTCTGTGATGTCAATATAGTGCAAGACAGTGATAAACTGGGCAGCTATTAAACTATATTGTAGCTTCTTATGTCCTTTATTTTTGGCGATCTTGAATACAGCAAGAGGCTATGCACAGTATTATAAAATTGAGGGGTAGTAAGTAACTGCTAGTATAATAAAGATGGCTTCATAACTCTATCCTTTCAACAGCTCTGAAAAGAGGAAAAAAAGACAAACAAAACAAAACATGAAGCTCTTTCATGTTTGGCTGGACTTGAAATTAGCTGCTGTTATTCCTTTGTCGACACAGCACCTTCATACAATGCTCTTAGTTCAGCCTCAGCTTTGTGAATATGTAGTTGGCTTCATACATATGCAGTATTTTTCTAAATGGCTTTATTTTTATAGCAGAGAATTTTTACAGCATCTTCAAAGCTCACTTTTTCCTTTATTGGTCCTTTTTGTGAAATATCCTTTTATTTTCATCAGGGTTTAATATAAATTAAAATTCTGTTTCAAATAAGTGCAAACAGGCTTATCTTTTACAAAAAGGTCTATCAATTCTTCAAACTGTCTTTAAAATTTAATCAATTATTTTGAAGAGTCCTCACACTTAAATAGTAATTAAAGAAGTCGTTTTCCTTTACCATTAGCAGTCTTTGGAAAGAGAGCTCTTGCTGTAAGGAAATTGCTTGGTCACTGCCAGACTGTCAGTCCAAGGGACTGTAGATATTCTCTCCTCAGATCATTTCTTACATTGGACCACAGATGGAGCATCTGCTTAGGCTGGTACACCGCATATACACTATCTCACTATTCAAACACAATGTTGAAAGTGAATTTTCTAGTGGATTATGTTAAAACAAATAACATTTGCACCTACACATCTCAGAAGACTTCTTCAAACTGTCTTTAAAATTTAATCAATTATTTTGAAGAGTCCTCACACTTAAATAGTAATTAAAGAAGTCGTTTTCCTTTACCATTAGCAGTCTTTGGAAAGAGAGCTCTTGCTGTAAGGAAATTGCTTGGTCACTGCCAGACTGTCAGTCCAAGGGACTGTAGATATTCTCTCCTCAGATCATTTCTTACATTGGACCACAGATGGAGCATCTGCTTAGGCTGGTACACCGCATATACACTATCTCACTATTCAAACACAATGTTGAAAGTGAATTTTCTAGTGGATTATGTTAAAACAAATAACATTTGCACCTACACATCTCAGAAGACTTGGCTAAAGGATTTAGAGGTGACCTTCACCACCTTAAGAAGCAGCATATCTGAGATAGAAACACCATCTCCTTCAAATTGTGCATCTTTCTTTAATTTGGCGTTTCTAGACAAGAAATTACTTTAGGTAAGAAAATCATCGTCTCCTCTGTAGGAGGGTTTAAACTAAGGTCGTAGTCACCTCCACAGATTGGCAGAGGTTAAACTCTGTTCTACCTCACATGTAGATCACAGTGAGGTAGAGCAGAAGCTCAGATCAGTGGGGTAGCTTTTGTTTAAAGAAGGAAGCCTCTGACTTCCCCTATAAAGGTAAAGTAAGGAATATTTTGTGACCTAGTTACAGATGCTGCATGAGTTTTGGAGCTATCCTGGCTTAGATGGCTGCCCGAGCAGAGAGATTCTACATGGCTATTTTTAATGTGGATGCCTCAATAGATCTCATCTTAATCCTCCTGACAAAACCCTGACTCATTTCATCCAGATCCTCAGGAAGCCATGAATGGTATTATCTCAGGAAGAAAGCCAAGTGCTCAGAATGGAGGTACGTCAGCAAAACTTAGAGAAGAAACACATCTAGCCAGGAATGTAGATCTGCATCTATCCATCAGGGTTAGTCCTGTATCTTTCTGAACAGTAAAACATGACTGTATATTTTAACTAAATTAAACACATGAGTTTTAATTATATGCCACTGTCAAATGCTATGAAAAGAGATTTGAGGGAAGTGTATATTAGAAAAATACAGTTTCAGAAGGAACCCTAAGACCGTCCATTACAGCTTCTTTGACTGTCTTTAGTTAGCTTGGAGTTACAGGAGCAATAAATGACCAATTTCCTGATAGTCTCATTATTTCACTCTGAAAAACATACTTGTCAAGTATAGAAAAGAACAGACTTCTATTCATAGTCTGACGTTTAGAGGAGTGTTACTTTACCTAGGTACAAACTAATTAAAAGGATATTAGGGCATTGCTTCTCTGGAATAAGAAAAGTATGGACACCTGGCTTTTCACAGGTAATCTTCCGTACCATGTACATCTGCTCAATGTGATTATAAATTAGTACCCCTAGTGTAAGCAACAAACTGTAATGTAATAGTGTTTGAAATCCATTTGACAACAACTGTACGTATTTCAAGGAATAAGTAAATAAATAATACTATTATTTACTGGCTATTTGTCTGCTTTTGTTGAATTCAGTTTAAAGAAAGACACTCTCTACCTTTTGGCTTCCACATACAGTGACCTTAGGAACAGTCACTTAATTGGAATTATGAAAAAAAGAATGAAAAGTTATCAAACTAAATTGAACAGAAAAATCATCAGTCACTTACCTCCTCCTTCACCTGGTATTGAAACTCCAATGTATTAGATACTAGATAAATTATCAGATAGCTGTCATCTTTCAGCTTTAATCTGGTGGGGCCACACCAGCAGAACTTCTGTCATAAAAAAGGCTCCTAGTCCCCCAGCTACACTGGTAGTCTCACTCTGCATCAGCTATGTTTCAAATTCATCTTTCCTCTACATAGGTGACCAAAATCAGATTGTCATTCCCCAAGATGAAGTCTGACCACTGTCTCATAGTGTGGTGTTACCAATCTCTTCTGCATTTAAGAATCTAATAGAACTAGGAGAGCCAACCATTTCTTTTGATACACTTATTAAAGCAATGAAAAGTTATTATATCAACTGGACCACCCAAATGGTGTGTCTTTATCCAGTTAGTACAGCTATAGAGAAAAGAGCTTTGTGTCTGAATAGCCTGGCACAACATAATCCCACTCCAGGATGGGTTCTACTGGTACAAATATTTATTAGTCCTGCTTGTATTTGTAATTACCTATGGAATGCCTAGAATACCAGCTGGTAATGACTCCACTCTCATCCATTGTCACTTTTTGAACTTTAAGGTTTGGTTCTATAAGTACTCTTCTTGGAACTGCAGAAACAAGTCCCCTAAACCCTGGACTTTGATACATTAGTCAAGCGTCAGAATAAAAAAGCAACATCAGCAAAGGAAGTGAAGATCAGAAGATGGTTTCAACGGTTGCATAGATCCTGAGCCTTCAGTCTATGTAACTAACATAAATGAATTATAGCCTCATGGGGAATGTGTATGTCTGGAATTACATATGATTTTTGAGGAGATGTCATATGGTGACATTTCAGCTTTTGAACACAGAGATTCCAGTGAGGTTGATTTTTTTTAATATATTTCTTAGAGTTCCTTAATGCAAATAAAAAGCATTTTAAAGTTCCTGAGATCAGAAGCTGGAATCTCTTGATTCTTGCTGGATGATGCTGACACAGCATAAATTAGTATACCACAGCAATATACGAGCCTATGAGCCTGTCATGAGCCTTTTGTCTTGATGGCTGCTTAAGCAATTACTTAGTAGCACTGAAGATGACATTAACCAAACTAAATTAGAAAAACACTCATATACTTAACTTCCATTCACCACCAATAATTGCCAGTTAAATTTAAATTTGTTCACATTCTGGGTGATAAAGTAAAAATGTCCTTAGTGGAAGTATTTGGCTACTTATCAACTCAGAGGGAAAAATGGGTTATTTATGGAATGTTAATGCTCAGACCATTTGAAAAGAAAAGAACATATTAATCTTTTACATATTAAGATTTCTGCTGTTTCACAAAAATGTGTAAGTCTAAAGAGAAAAAAAAATCTGCAAATGAAAATGCCTACTAAATATGTAACAGCTTTATGTGCTAAACAGATCACAAAAGAGAAAAAAAGTTACACAGCGTATGAGCTACCTCTAAGTGAAGAGACAAGGCCTTTGAATATAATTCTGCAATAGCTTTATTTTTAAAAGTTAGGGTTACACAATGAGCAAAAATCAATTTGCAGTCAGTATACAGCATGGGATGTGACCCAGAGATAAGTAACTAAGTTGTAAAGCTATAAATATTCGAAAGCTCAATAGTGGTCTCACCATGAACAGCAAAAATGGAAGCTCAAATTACTTATCGTCACAGCGTGGCTTTGATCATGCTGTGATCAATCCAATCTCGGTATGATTTGTGTGACACAGACGAAGAAATAAATTGGAGGTTGCTGACTGGGACCCAAGGCCTTTTCCAGGCACCTCAAAGCTGGGTGCCCTTATTCAAGCAGTGTGCCTACCTGCTCTGTCAGCAGGTTGGATATCATCTGGTTGCATTAGAGTGGCGGTGGGCCCGACCTCATAAATCCTGCCTTTCAGATTACTGATTAGCCTAGGATTAGTGACGTGCTATCTGGAGCTACACAGTTTTGGCTTAGAGCTGGCTCACACGCAGCCAGCTTGAAGCCTGGAGAGAGCCAGCATGCTTCTACTTGCAAAACACTAGGCAGATATACCAAAAGCCAAACTATACCCTTCTTTCTCCTCTGACATCCATAAACCTTTAAGTTGTGCTTCTACAATGGCACAGCTCTAACAGAGGTGACATCTTACCCAATGCTCTGTGGCACTGGAGGAGGGGGCAATCCCCTGGGACAGGACAGATCTGCTGAAAGTGTTTAACTTAGACTTCCCTCATCCCAGTGGTGTGACTGAACCTTTACATGCAAACAAACCTCTTTTCCCAGAAACAGACTTCTATCGTGTTAAAAGGGACTCCATCACCATTAGATGAACCCTAAAATTTGGAGTTTGTACCTAAACTTATACCTAGATGGTACTTGGGAAGATGCTGTGAGGGA
The DNA here is from genome assembly GCF_964289735.1 of Phaethon aethereus. Lineage (NCBI taxonomy): Eukaryota > Metazoa > Chordata > Aves > Phaethontiformes > Phaethontidae > Phaethon > Phaethon aethereus. The sequence continues at coordinate 56,566,197 of NC_138578.1, read as the reverse complement.
AATTGCCCTTTAAATGGGTCAGAAGCTGATCTGCCAAGACTAAGCAGTGATAAACCATGCAGAGTCACAAGTGCAACGATCTAGATTCAGCACCTCACTGATCTGTGCTACCTAGAGTCAGTTCTAGATGCTGGGGTTGTGGGGGAGCTCTTACTGAATTGCTTAATACCCTTTAGACATCAACTGTGTCTACCCTTGGTTGTTAGGTGCTTTTTTACCAACAGCTTTCCTGCGTAGTAGAGATCAGCTCTTGACTTCAGTATATTCCTTTCCGATGCAAGATAAGGTAAAGGTTTAGAAAAATGGGAGAAATTAGACCTTCCATGCCCACTGCTGGACGGAAAACTTTGTTGGCTGTTATTCTTCCCAGGATTTTAGGTACCACATGAGCAAATCCAGTCAAGCAAAAAGAGATTTGGGGGCTGTCCTGAGGGCAGAATGCTATGGTGAGACTTAGGATGCTCTTGAATTTCAGTGTTTACATCACAGCCGTTGGACATGTCTCCACAAAACCTATCCCCAAGAGTCAGGAGTATCATGCAGCACCAGGCAGACACTCCAGACAGGGAGCAATGCAGGCAGTAAGTGCATTGCCACAGCCATGCTGCTTTGCTTACACTCCCGTGGTGCCTCCTGACTCACGTGAGTACCACATCACGTGCCACCTCGGCGTCTCTGTGGTGCATTAAATCCCCCAAGGTAGAGATGGCATTAAGAGAGCTGGGATTTTTTAGAAGCCTTGGCAGGTTTCAAATTTATATCTACGCTACATATCACCAAGTATGACACAGCCAAAACATTTTTCTACTCTGTGCCCACTATATTAATGCTGAGGTTTTTTTCAGGGACAGTGAAGTCCATTGCCAATTTCCCATGGTAGGACAGCTTTACACTGGAAAAACTGAAAGCAGAGCATGTGGAGTCTCCAAATTTAGCTTTTTAAATTAAAGCAATAGGCCACAACAAGCAATGAATTTCTTGAACAGCTATTGCAGACTGTGGGGGGCATTAAAAGGTACAAGACGAAAAGCCAAATGGCTTTTTAAGCACTCAAGCAGAGTGAAGCTCCACTGGAAATGAATTACCTGGAGTGTGTTATTGCTACTGTAACATGCAATTCAAGCATCTAAATAATACAAGACAAGCTATGTTTTAAATAACAAATAATCTTAAAGAAACATAAGCTAGGAGGTGTTCATAAAGAAAAGCATTCTGCAGAAAGCTCATGTATAATTTCAGACAGTTCATCCATAATTTTCAGGCTCTGAACCTTGAAATGGAAATTGCTAAATAGACTGTTCAAAGCTACACTGTGCACCTTGGTCATGGCTTTACTGAGTACTGAAGAATGAAAAATGTTTCTAAGTAAAAATATCCAAAGTCATCTAATTCTAAAAAAAATTAATTGAAAATATAGTTAGAATTTCACTCAGCCATGTATTTAGAAAATTTATAGGGGTATACTAATTACGCTCAAGTTTTGTCCAAAACTTCATGCATTTAAGTCTGGCTACCATTAAAATAAGATAAGAATCAAGGTAGTGATATTTCTAATGTTTGTTGCTATACCCAGATTATTCTTTATCCAAGTGGGTTGATCTCTTTAAGAGCTCTTCCTAGTTTCTAGGGTCAAGCTAGGTGCTGCAAAGTTCTAGGCAAGTAAGTTCCTATTGTATCTAGACCCAAGCAGGTACTGGCATCCCCACTGTGAAGTTACCCAGGCTTCACAGTGACACACCGCACATCTTGCAGCTGCCATGCTAGCACTCATAAACATTTCTTTTTAGTTTAGAAATGTAAGCCAGAAAGATCTAAACCCACCCTCATATGACTTTAAGTTCAAAGCTAAAGTTGAAATTGGCCCAATCACCTCTGTGGATGAATAAAGCGCCTAGAAGATGGAAGATCTGTGGTAATTTCTCTTAGAAGAGGGCAACAGATTTCAAGAAGAAATACGACATCCACCAATGGCAGCCTCCTGCCTGGATTTTAGTTGAGCATTTCATTTGCAGAGCACTTTATTTAACTGTGTAAACACACACTTAAAGTTGAAAGACACTCCACAACTGGATGGCATACTGAGCCAGGAGAGCCAGTGACCATCCCCATGAGTGGAATTCTGAAAACTAGAATGGAAAAGATATGAAGTACCTTAAGGTTTCACTGAAGTATCAGACTCTTCCAGAGATGCTCTGCATAACGAGATCTTGCAAGAACTCAGAAGTCTCCATTTCAGTCTTTTAAATTCTTCAGTGAAAAGTAGGAGAGGGATTTTGTCATTTTTATTTTAACAGCAGAAAAGCTGTATTAAGGGCAACAGGCATTAACAGGCTGGCATAAAAGAAGCCTGTATATAGAATCATGGAATCATTAAGTTTGGAAAGGACCTCTAAGATCATCAAGTCCAATCATCAACCCACCACCACCATGCCCACTAAACCATGTCCTGAAGTGCCACGTCTACATGTTTTTTGAACACCTCCAGGGATGGTGACTCCACCACCTCCCTGGGCAGCCTGTTCCAATGTTTGACCACTCTCTCAGTAAAGAAATTTTTCCTAATATCCAGTCTATACCTACGCTGGCACAAATAGGCTGCTTCCTCTTGTCCTATCACTAGTTACTTGGAAGGAGACCAACACCCACCTCACTACAACCTCCTTTCACATAGTTGTAGAGAGCAATATACTACATTCTCTCTCTCTCTCTTTTTCTTTCTTTCTCCATTCCCACTTTACTGTAGCCTCTTCAAAAGAAAAAATGATCCACACCATTTTCAAGTGTGGATTGTGATGCAGAAATCTTTCCTTATGATAACAACTTTCAATGTTCCTTTTGCTAGCTTAATTCTGTACTTGCATTGAAAATCTCACTCGTTGCTGTTTTGATGCTTGCAGGATGCCCCATTGTCATGCCATCAAAGTTGCACTCCTCTAGAACCCAAATATATCCATTGCTTAACAAGGTGCTTGAAAATCTAGGATAATATTCAACTTAAAAATTTAATTCTGAGATGAGTTTTGATGAAGTATTTTTTCAATGTATGCACTGTGTGAGCTTAACTGTAGTCCTCCATTGCATAAACATTTGAGGGTGAATGCAGATTGCAGAAGCGTGGTTACCTTTCTTGGCTATGTGGTAGAATGACATCTCAGGTCTAGTGGCCTCATGCTTATTGTATCTGATAAGCAACATGCCTTCATAGGGCAGAGAGATGAGCTGCAACATGGTAATCACCCTGGCTTTTTAGCAATAGTTATGCATCACATCCTACTACACCAGCCTCATGTCGCCTCTGGTGCTTCTAGTTTACAGTGGGCAGGGGTACGTCCAAGCCTTCAAAAGCAAGGAAGTGCATTCTTACCAACAGAGGTGGGAAGCAGTCTCACCAGCAGAGAATCAGCATGGGGTGTATTGATTAATGACCCTCCTCTGCATGCCCAGGTGGAAATGCACATTTGGAAACCTACAGTTAACTCAGTTAACATTTTTTTTGGTCCCCTTCAAATTCTTATGAACTGGGGATCAGGTCATGGATTTTAGCGAGCAGGAGCTATCATGGCATATTTTAATATCCTTCTGTATCTAAGTAATTGCATTGATTCTGCCCTCACCACAAAATCTAGGATGTTGAAAATTAATACAAAAAGGTGCAGAAAATAAAATACCATTTTAGATTTACTTTGGATTATATGAAAATAATGTCCAAGATAAAAAGGAACTGTGGCTAGTACCTAGATAAAGGCTAGTGACAATCTATAAATTTATGGATTGCACAGTTTAAACAAACAGGCCTGAATAAATCCTGAAATACATGTGAGAATAAAATACTACTCACAGATGTGCACATGCAAAAAACCAGAAACACACAAGGAAAGGGACTGGCAAGGTTTAGAGACCCAAGGGCAGCTGAAAAAGTACAGTTTCATTTTGCTCTAATTTGTGCATTTTATCAAATTCCAATTTATACTATCTCCAGGTTAAGAGAAATAAAAATCACTCATGTGAATTCTTACCACTCTCAGATGGGCACCAAGATTTCCATGTAATCATCACATTAAACACCGCCACAGGATCAGAGTAGAACAAAAGAAATGATATCTACTTTTTCTTCTATGTAGGCTTTCCAGAAAGTCTTTCTGTAATGCTCTAATTACAAAAAGCATCAGCTTGGGGGAGAAACAGGGAATTAAAATCAGAAAGCCTTGATTGGGAAAAGGAGAATACAGCTGACTGACCACACGCTCCAAAAGAAGTATTAAGAAATCAGTTGGCTTTCCAGTTGATTGCAGTGTGTAGTCACTGTTTGTAGTACCTTACATTACCTGAAGAGAGATCAGCAGCAAACTGACACTAAACTCTAGGGACAATTCCTTTTCCTTTTCATCCAGTTTCTCTTTGCAATAATTAACGACTGTTACTGGACTAAATCCCTTTGGAGTGCAAAATGTGCATCATTAAAAAAAAAGCCAAAACTTTGGATTCTGAATAGACCCTGCTTCTCTGTGCTCTAGGTTTCATTTTCCTCTCTTATTACTTTTTCTACGTAGAAATGGAGAAGGTCTCAGTATAGATATGAGAAATGTGAGATTCAGTTTGTGGGAGAACAAAACTGTGTTCTCAAGAGAGCTCACCGAGTTCATCACCTGCAGTCACAATTTCTTTGTGCATTAATCATGGGTTTGACGACTGCAAACTGTTGACTGTAAGTATTCCCTGAAGAGTTCAGATGTCTCCATCATGCAAGTTAATAGTAAGTGAGGCACTGACTATTTTAGTAATCTTCATTCATGTTGTGCAGAATTTCCCTGACTGGGGAAAGGCAGATCTTTAACATCAGGAAAAGACAAGTAGACTTAGATGGAAGTGAGAAGTATTTCTTAAAGACATTTTTTGACAATGTATTCATTCAATGTATTCATCTGTCATTGAGCTATTTGAAGAATGGCAAATTAAGAATAACAGGTTACAGCTGTAGTGGGCCACTGCTTAAGTAAATATGCACGATCAGTGGGAACCATTCATATGTGGAAAGTTACCTCATTTCCAGTGCTCTTGGTAAAGATAATTTAGATGAACCGTTGATTCACAAACAGCTTAACTGATATACAACCTTTGTACAAACAGAGTGGAGCCATCAATCTAGATAGTATTAATCTCTTTACTGGCAAATAATTTTGTGGGTACGGTCTAAAACTACAGAAATCCGTAAGCACCTAATTGTTCTCATCATTTTAATCAAGAGCATGTGCTTAAACTGTGGGTGGAAAGGTCTCCCCTTGCCCCCCATGTCCCAAACTGGACTTAGACCTAGCATATTTCACTTCCCAAGAGGCTGCTTTGATGTGGGGATCTCAGTCCCTCTTACTGCAGTTATTTTCCTCTCCCTGGCCCAATAGTAACTCCCTGGCAACGTTTAGCCACCAGACTTAACAAGGCAGTCCATACTTACTCCCTCTCCTTGGCCCACTGAATAACCACGCCATGGAAAGCAAAGGAGAAAGCCACAGCCTCACCCAGAATAACGTGGAGCAACGTCTTCCTGCACAAAACAAATTGCTGGATCTGGGCAGCAGTGATTAGATATTTCTTGTATCGCTTTCACAATATGATTTTTTTTTAAAAGAGAAAACTGTAAGCATCTTTGAAGTCTCTTCCTGTCTTTTCTCTTAGCGTTTGCAGTATCATGCTGCTCAGCAGCTAATTAGCGTCGCACCGAAAAACAGTGCTGTGAATCACTGCCAAGTGACAGGGGAGGGGAGAGGGCTGGAGACTGGTTCGAGCACACACACCTTCCTCTGCAGCCTGACCACCCCGCGGGGGCAAGGGAGGGACACGACTAAGAAAAAGCATCATGATTTCTGATTCACTGGCAGGCCACAGTCGTGATCAGGGCGTGCTCGGCGTTTCTCACCCATCTTTTGCAACACTTTGCAAGCATGAATTTGGAACAGAAATAATTAAACAACATAATTAGACATTTATTTTAACTCTGTGGGCCAACGTGTTGGCTGAGGCTTTGCAAATGACGAGAACCACAGCTGCCATGTTCAGCTTTGGGAGCGGCTCAGCTGCACTGTGTGTCATCAGTTCCCATCCTGCTCTCTCGTTTTAATTAGACTCTCTTGCAGGCAACAAATCAGACTGATATTCTTCCTAAATGCTGCAAGTGCCCAGAGCTGTGAATACTAAGGGAAAAACAGAGAGACAAAGTAGATGTTTGTGCTCTTTAAGACAGGAGAGCTTTGCCGGCAGCCAAATCTATCAAAATAGCCATGTTCAGGAGAGAGGTGGCACGGGACTATCGCAGTAGTGTTACCGCAGAGCTGTCAGGCAGAGATACTTCTGGCAGAGATACTCTCCGTGAGATCAGGCTTGGGTTATCTGAGGTTCCTGGCCCAGGTCCTACCTCCACTTCCCTTCCTTGACTTTTCCCACACTCTCCTCGGCAAAGCACAGAACACAGCAGAGCGCCCTGTGCCTGGCTGATCCCGAAGGGGACTGGGCGGAGGAAACAGCTGTAATGAGTAGAAGAAAATATAACTTAGTGTGGAGGGAAAGGATGAAGCATGCCAGGGCCTTGGCACTGCATCCTGAGGTGAACTCTTAGCTCCCACAATTTCCAATCAGCAGCAGATGAGACGTTACTGTAGTAGGGAGGGAGGGGAGACATACAGCCTCCTAAAACCCCTCAAAAGTCAAAAAAGGTATGCTAGTACTATAGCACTTGGTTAAACTGCAATATTTATGTTAGTACCAATGCTGTCAAAGATTCAAGTAATAGCCCCCATCACTAGTAGATAACTGAATGGAATAAGTCCAGATATCAAATGTGTAATCATTCTATGCCAGACCCCAGCACGTATTTATAATCACACTATCAAGGTATTTTAAGCATTCTAACAGCTACTTTGCTTCAGAAAAGGAATTTCAGACATGATGTGGAAAGATCCATTGTAGCAGGTCTCATTTTTTGAAAGAGGTGGAGAACTCTAATCTTCCAGTGCTTATAACTTGGCTCAGACACAAAAAGCACCTTCCACTTCTCTCACTGTTGTAACAACAAAAAAAAAAATTCCCAAAGAAAAATAATTTAAACCATTCACAAATCAGCATATCATTTTACATAAAGAACTGAACTACTTGTAAACTGCATGAGCCATATAGTTGCAAGTTAATTACAGAATAAGCTGCAGATTTGAAGGATGACTATAGATGAGGCCCTGGGCATGCATATAACAAGATCCTTTAATTCAAAATGATCTTCATCAGGAGAAACAGCAGAGCAGTAGCTTTTCTCCTGACAATGTGGAGGTAAGCTGTTTTACTGAGGTACGGATGCAAAGTGGCAGGGGAACAGGAAATAAGAGCTAATGAAGATAAGCAAAAGACTGCCTCCAGGATGTCAACACTTGTTTTTACAGAATACGGGACGGCTTGTGTGGGTAATATCAATTGTATGATCCTGGTCCTGAAATACTAGTATTCTAATATAACGCTAGTAGAGCATAAAAGGTTGAATAACTAAATCATCTGAGCTAGGACTGCATGGATCCACAACTGTCAAATTCACCATTCTGGACATTCATCCAATCTCCTGAAGTGAAGGCAAATGAAAAAATTATTCAAGCGTTGGGCCAGGCTAAAACAAACTGAGGGAACAAACACTACTTGTACAACTGCCTGTTGACACACTGAAAAGCGTATGCATGTTTGCCAAGGCAGGCAGCTCCTAGGGATTATGCTTTTCTCTGAATAGCTATCAGCTTGCAGCATGTATCTGAGTTTACAAAAAGAGGTTTAAGAAAATGTATTGAACTGCAAACAAAAATAGCACCAAGTGCAGGCAGAGCTCAAACAGCTGCATTGCAGTAGATGTTTCCTTTGAACATCATGACAGAACAGCATTCAGCAAAATCTATCCAGTGCGTGCGTTCAAAAAGGATGCCAGGATGTTGCTAGTTCTTGTCCTCCCACTGACTGGGATGACAAAGCCATGAATGTAATTGTCAGGCAGAATGAAGAAATGAAGAACTGTGCCGAGGTGCTTTGAACAAAGGAACGTAAAGATCTCTATGATCAGCTTACACCCGACTAGACTATGGGGGGGACACGGCACGGGGAAGGGGAAGGCAGAGCAAACAGACTGACGAAAGCACTAGACACACACACTGAAAGAGAAAGGACGGGCACTGCAGAAGGGAAAACTGCCACCCAATAGTGAAAATTACGGTTGAGGAATAGTGTATAGAAGAATGTAGAAAAACTAAATAACATAAAACCAAATCAACAGTGAAAAGCTTGTAAGGTCTTTGGGCCAAAGTTCATCTTTTCATGTGTACCTTACCAAATGTGATCAAGACAGGGTCCCTGGGTTACAGCTACATGGCACACATTGGTGTTAAGGTGATTACATTCCTCCTGGCACCAGGGTCTGTCGGATCTCTCACCAGACATCCCCTGCTAACGATATGAAGTCTGCTGAAAGAGCTTACAATGAATCAAGTTGTCCATTTGTTTTTAAGTGAATGCAACAAACTCAAGTTAACAGCTCTTGATGTGTTGGAAATTATTGATCTGAGCTAAAGGTTAGATGTACTAAAGAAGAGGTAGGCAGGCCCCACAGCAGGATTTAGCCAACCCAATTTTTCCCAACATAATTGCATTCAACATAGTGCTCAAATCCCTTCGACACCATCCAAAATCCTCAACGGCAGACTTCTACCCTTCTGCATGCCTGCTTCAGCCTGCATAATTCAGCATCTAGCTCCCACCCAAGTCTCAAGGGGATTCCAAAGTTCTTCCACCAAAGTCTTGAAAAGAGCCCGTTTCAACAAGTTTCATAATGCCCATAATTCGCTCCGGATCAGATACACTGTGAATACTATTTTCTGACAGTATTGAAATGCACATGCCACAGGGTAGACTTCCAGCAACAGATCACCTTTTCGACATGCAGCTCATGTCCCAGCAGAGCTTTTAGCTCATATACAACATGATCCTAGTGCAATTACACGACTTCTCAATCAGAGGTGTTGAATATACAAGCAATGATACCTGCCCATTCAATTCTAAATAGGTATGTCTCTAACATTTTATTACATACAGCCTCTAAGCTACTTTAAAAATGCAAAATATCATGTTCTCATTTGTTGATTTTTTTTTTTAAATCATGTTTCATTTTTCTCTTGGAAACACAGAAATGAGAAAAGCTGATTTTAATCAAGAGCTGTTTTTTCTGAGCTCAACAGCCTTATTTTCTTTTTAAAAAGGGGTTCTGGATTCTCAGCTATTTTTTCTGACCCATTAGCTTCTTAAAAATTAATGGACCTACTTTTCTCATTTCCTTTCCTTCTTAACCTTCTCCATTTAGTAAATCCTTTTAACAACTGATTAGTTTCAGACAAACGAATTCATTATTACTCTTATCTTTTCTATGCTGATTTTAATAGTGCCTTTAATACTCTTGCTAATGTCTCCTTTATTTTTTACCTGTGGTTTAAGTTTCCTCCCCTCCAATTTTGCATGGTCCTTCATGAAGCTACATGGCTTGCTTCTTGTTTCACAAAAATGTCACAGCATCCTTAATCATACTTTCTCCATTATCATCACCCACAAGTTTTGACTCTCAGAAATTAAAGTTCTTCTAATCAACAGACTGTTATTTCAATCCTTGCTGATGGGTAGGTATCTTGTTCTCATGACTTTACTCATACATTTGTATATTATTTCAGTACAACTTTCTATTACTACTGTTATAATATTTCCTTACATTATTTCTCTGTCTTAATACTGTTTTAATACAATATGTAAAGTGTCATTATCTCCTCCTTATTTACTAAGCAAAAAGCCCTTTATTTGCTTTAATTCCATTTCAATTTCTAACTGAGGTTGACTGCTTGTAATTTTCTTTACCGACTCATTTTCTGACCTCCAAGACACTTTACTTAAATCTTCAGCCTTTCTTCAATTGATTGAAGGCACTCTAAATGCTTCTCAAAACCCTTTCTGAGAGTCTTATTCCCTTAAGAAGATATGGAGATCTTTTCTAAAATATTTTGAATCCCAAGTTTCCTGATCTTTCCTTTCTTTTCTTAAGGAAATCCCAGGCATCATCTTCACATCAATTTCTAAGCTTCTTAGTTCAATTTGTCTTCAGCTAAGTTTTCTTCACTCATTGTATCTCATAGTTTAGTCTGCAGATTGAACATCTTAATTACAGACTTACTTTTCTTCTCACAAAATTTTAAGAGAACTGACATACATCAATTCCATCTAAGGATGTTTTCTATTAGCAGAACTTTCATCACATTTTCAATGCTTACCACACTACCTCTCTATACAAATTTATGTTTCACTGGGGACACAGTGAATTATAATATTAGGAAACAGAGGGAAGCCAGGAGAACATGCAAACAACTACCTATTTTGTAAACTTTACTTTCAGTGACAATTAAGGTTTAGTACCTAACCCTAAATCAAGAAAACTCAACCACAACCCTAAATAGTCTAAAATAATAAACACACCCTAACTAAAAATATATATCATTTGTGCAGCAGTTAGTTAAGCATATTTCCAAGAATATATGATACTAATGCACTCAACCTCTTCTTGTCCCTTATCCTAATATACATTGATGTCCGTAGTGATGAAAGCAGGCAATTAACAGCCATGACCCCAGTACATCACAGCTCTCTTTTTTTAAGCTAACAGAGTCCAGGTTTATTGCCCACCCCCAAACATTCATACCATTCATATTCATTTTTTACTGTCACACACAAATTCAGTTAATCCATCTGCAACTTTTCTCTCTTTGACCTCACATCTACCTTGCACCACAGCCCCCTCCATCACTCTACTGCTGAAATACTTATTCAGAAAGGTGTGCAGGTGGAGGGACGGCAAGAAGAGAAGAGCAGGACCTTTTAGATGCACCTTTTCAAGAGAAGAAAGGAAATAATTTGAATTGCCTAAGTGACAGATGGTTTTTGTCTCGCTACTACATTACACATGCTGCTTCAATAATGTAAAGCTGAGCTGCAGCACTGTTAAAGACTAAAAGCAATGTTGAGAACATCATAGTCTAAGAAAAGCTTTTGTAAAAACAAAAATATTTAATATTTTTATCAATTTACATAGAAATTATCTAACCTCTCTATTCTGATCTAATAAAGCTGAATATGCAGACACAGAGTCTGAATGGAATCAGAAAAAGACTAGGCATATAAACTGCCAGTTGCCAAATCACACTGTGTGATAAAGACAGTAGCAGGAGTCCTCATAATAAAGATGCAAACTCTTAAGAAAGACAAGGAGCTATATTCACAAAAATATGAATCAAAATAATAATTAAAAAAAAAATCACTCCATTTTTTTTCTGAATGAAGGAAATAGACCTTATTTTTCCTCAAGAATGGATCTTAAGAGATCAGCTAATCCAGACTCATACCCAAGGGAGGACTAACAGCATTAAAACTTTTCTGATAAAGGCTTTTTAAGAAAAAAAAAAAAGCAATGACAAAGACTCCAAAGTGTCCCTAGACAGCCCTGTGCTGGAATACAATAGTGGCTAGCAGGTTTTTCCCAATGTCAAATATCACACACTCTTGCTGTGTGTATGTCAACCCATGAGTTTGAGTTGCCAGTCAAAACATAGAATGCTAAAAGGTAATCTTCTACATACAGATAATCAAGAGAGCATATGAAGTCAACTAGATGTAAACACATGCTTAAAATCGCTGAAATACACGATGGGAATGGATCAGTGAAGTGGGACACAGTATTGTCGTCTCATGAATGTCCCTGTTTTTTCCCAGCCATAGCGACACTGACCATCTTCTCAGTTTTAAAGCCTGACATAAATAAACTGTTAGTAAATATCAGTCGCTGATGGACATGGTCAGCAAGCACTGAGCTGTTTGACACTATCAATCAGCAAAGAGCCATGAATCCCATAGAAGATGATAAATGTTAAGGGGGTGCAGTAATTTAGGTCAGGGTAAGAGTCTGCTTTCTGGAAGTAACTTGTTTACTACACCTTTTCAGTAGCATGATCTTCACGTTTCAAGTTTTCAGCAGGCGTACAACTTAACTTACTTGTTCTCAGCTTTTTTAAGGCCTCACATCAGGGATGTTACACAACGACTGTCTTTATTGGCAACTGCTGAGCCAGGAAGTCCTGAAATGAAGAAAGGTATCGAGCTTTTTTCCTGTAATAGCTTGAAGCCAACAGTATTTAGGGTTTGCTTTTCTTATCCCTTAACATTTCCTGTTCGAGGATCAGAAAAACTGTTTTCTTTATGTAATTGTTTCCTTAAATTGCTGTTTTCCATTTGCATAATGTATCATTTAAGTAAAGGTAAAGAAGCATTTCATCTTGATAATTTCTGCCAGAGCTGAGATTGCAAAATTGCTTCTTGTTAGAAGGAAATTTTTAAAAAGTGCAATCACTGCAACATTCCAGATGGCAACTAACGTATTTTTCAGTGTGCTACAATAGTATGTTATAGATGTGCTTGCTATTCAGTTCAAACTAGGAAACATTTCCTCCAGCTGAGGTAACTTTTTTGGTCACACTTTTTCATATTGTATTACACTTCTTGACATTTCATGATTTTTTTAGTTCCATAGCTCTAATTTTTGTCCTGTAGATAATAAATTCTCTAATAATTCGAATTACCAAGGCACTCTATTTCTCCAAGACTAATTTCTTTGCTATTAAATCTGATTAATTCTTTTCTCTGGCTTCATCTTAGAATGCAATTCTTTAGCCACAACACCATTCTACATTTATCAGTCCTTACCTCCTCCTAACTTAAATTCTCTTCTGTTATTAATAAAAAGTATTGATGCCTGCAGTTCCCTATGCTTGAGACCTATCCATAAGGCAAGATCTAGAAAACACCAAATTTCTCCTAAAACAACATGGAGGTTCATGCCTGAAACTCCTCTGGAATTACTGTTTAATTACAGAGTTGCTGGAAATAGCAATGTCATTATAGTGAATAGTTTTGCACATATCAAAAATCTGACAATTGATCTATAAACATGTATTGTTAGTACACCTTTATTTCCACATTTAACTGAACTTTTGACTCAGCCAAGCAGATGAGGCTTATATTTCTGTAATGTCACTCCTTACATGCCTAAACTTTGGTTCAGTGCTGGGCAGGACCAGAATGCTCAATACCAGGCAGAGACATTCAATTATTTAAATTAAATTAAAAAACAAACAAACAAAAATCAGTCCATTACAGGTGACAAAGAACATACAAATAGATCATACTGACTTACACAATCCCATTCCCTGACTTAACCAAAGACTGCAAGTCAGATCCAGAGCTGCCTGCCAGAGACGTATAAAACACTCTTATTCACCTTGAAGCTCTTCACCTGGGTCAGGAATCATTCTTATTTCCCTGAACTCTCCCATCCTCTCTTTGCAGTTCAAGGCAAGCAGGGCACATAGCCTTATTGTCTCTGCAGTACAGGGTCACAGAGCTGTGCAGACTGTCAGCAAAATAAAACAAAATTTGTCCTTGATTCAGTCATCTTCCTTTTCTTACATTTGGAATGCTATCCTTCTCTATTACCTCTCTGTCACCTGCAAGTCTGCAAGCTGATGCAACCCCTCACTTGAAAGTCTTTCATTAGATCAAGTTTATTAGAACTGGACATGCACATCCCTACTCAGTGGTTGTTTTATTAATCTTTTTTATCAGAACTGGGCAAAATTTCAAATGTTTTAATAGAAAAAATTGGTTTTGTTGACTTGTAAACTTAGGCATTTTAAAGATTTATTTTTCAATCATTATCTTGGTTTTTCAAGCTCAACTTTTTAACACTGAAGAAAACAAAAATCTGTGATAATTTCATTTTTTATGACATCTTTCTTGGACAAAGAAAGCTCTATGAAATGTTTCAGCTCCAAACAACTCCCGTGCTTCCCTTGTTTAATGACAATGAGGCGGACTCAAGTGATCTGCAAGAAGATCTGCAAGAAGGCAGCAAAATCAGCCCCCTTCCCAGAAGGGCCAGAAGGATTGCTTGTCTACTGTCAGACATGAAACACTACAAAGAGTGCAGAGTTTCTCTAGAATATGTGCGCTTCGGCCATGTGGATGATGATTCATGGAGATATCACTGTATGTTACTCTGGGTGGTATAAGCTGTGATATGTCTCAGGTGATTTATCTCTATGCCACTACTTGGATGTGATTACAGGCTGTGAAGTTCACATGTGTTGGCACCAGCAAGATCATTTACTTGTGATGTCTGAAATAATAAATGGATTTAATCTCAAATTGAGGGAATGTGTTTGGGTTATTTCCTAGATGATGAAAAGCATTTGCAAAGGACCAAACTGCAGTAATACACGTGATTTCATTTTGAAATACAGGTATTAATGGCATACAATGCCACTAATAGTAGTTAAGTTTGACCTTCAGTTAGGATTCTTATAACCCTGCGGGGCATTCCTCTGCATCTGCTTTTTAAAAAGCCTACTTTCAACAAACACAATTTCCTGCATCCCTCCACACATTCATAATTCAACTCAAAGAAGCTCCTTTGCAGCTTCTACTTATATGACCAGGTAAAATTACAGTCCTTTACTTTAAGGAACACAAGGGCTCTTCTCTACCCCACTGTAGCCTGGTGCACCTAAGCCACTAGGTTAAAGCTGCCCAGGACCTTTGCCTGCTCCTGAGGCCCGCTGGTACTGAACTGAGTAATGCCATTTACTTCTCTTGCCTTCCAGCGAGGGCAACCATGTCGTGAGAAAACTCCCAAATTGTGTCCAGAAACCACTTGGCTAGCTGGTTCAAGCCAAAACCATTCCAGAGACTAGTTTAGGTGTTTAATTTCTAGTATAGACATAAGAAGAAACAAAAGCAAGGAAGAAAGAAATAAAACTATGTCTTTGTTACACTGGACTGCAGAGAATAACTACTGCACTGGGGCATGCCAACAAAAGCTCCTAAATGAATATATAAATGAGGTTATTTCTCTTCCATACCAGGTGTCTGAGAGAGGTTTATCTAGCTCCCTGAATCAATTATGAATAAAGTAATTTGTGACAAAATGAACATGAACAAATTGTTCTTGCATTTATTCATAACGCAGAAAACTCTTCATAAATGTTATTTACTTCAGAGACAATTTCAGTCCTGATTAACTAGAGCATCCTTCTTCAGTGGGACTTGAGGACATGCTCGAGTGTTCTCCTGAAGTCAATTATTAGGTTAATTGAGGGAATTGGTTATGAAGAGAGATCAGGGAGGAACATTGGACAAAGGAAAGCAGGAACTGAAAAGCAGAGAACAGTAAAAGAGAAAAAGAACAGTATAAGGGACAAAGCCTAACTGGGGAAAAAAAAAAAAACCACCAAAAAAACCAGGATTTGAGATTAAATCTGTTTACTTTGGACCACTGTACTTTGGCCATTGTAGGGATCTGTACCTCGCTCTTCAGTAGCTCCAGCACAAACACAGTAGAATATATCTTCGGTACTTCTCTCATTTTTTCATGACTCTTGCAAAATACTTTATTCTATGCAAGTGTCTCAAGAAAACTCTTTAAAGAAACATGTTATTAACACAACACAAAGCTATTTGTAACCTGAATTAACTACTTGTGAGGTTACCTAAATTTGAAGACATTAATGTAACATGTATTAACTGAATGGTGAAAAAACAAAATAATGGTTACAGAGAAATACAACAGCAATGCATTTGCAAGGACATAACCGATACTCATGGGGAAAATCTATGACAATGAATTAAGCACATGATTAAGTAATGATTTGGTTGATTTGCTCAATTTAGCACACCCTGCTCCTATGATAATGGAAGTAAGAGATGCTCACACTCTTACTGATATATAAGATAATTTACTCAATGAATTTGACTTTCACATGAACAAGGTAACGATAAATCAAGCTGCATGAAACAACAAGAGAATGCTCAGGCTCATCCCCTCCGCTCTTGCTTTGAGCACCTGTAACCTGTTACTGCCACAGGTCATT
The DNA here is from genome assembly GCF_964289735.1 of Phaethon aethereus. Classification (NCBI taxonomy): domain Eukaryota; kingdom Metazoa; phylum Chordata; class Aves; order Phaethontiformes; family Phaethontidae; genus Phaethon; species Phaethon aethereus. The sequence continues at coordinate 56,550,172 of NC_138578.1, read as the reverse complement.
TCTTCCCATCTGATTGAGCAATCAGACCACAGCATGCGCTGGGACAGAGGCTGGATACCTAACCAAGGATTTAATTTGGAGTTCAGTACCAGTCTCTGCATTACCAAATTTAAACATTTCAGCAAGAATTGCATTCCACAGCATACTTGTTAGAGAAAAAGACATTAAAACAGTGACCCCAGGACCTTAAAGTACCTTGGCAAACAAACAATTGTACAAATTAAGCCAAGATTATCTGAGAATAGAATTGCCTTTCCCTCCCAACCACGACCCACCTTTACTTCCTTGCCACCTGCCCTTCTCTCCTCCTTCCCCTCCTAGATAAAAATGTAGGAAGAAAGGCCTTTGCAATGGTATCAGCGTGAACTAGCGTCTTGCTTGGGTTTAGGTTCAAACTTTACTACAGGTTTGGATGTTGGATTTCACTGAGAGGGACCAGCACGTAAAAAGCTGCAATGGCCAGAACTTAGCCCAAGGTTTGCAGTCCAGAGCTTCACAGGAGCAGCTCTTGGTTCTCCTCCTGTGGGATCCCTGGCTCCTTATCTTATGTTTATCAGAGAGTCTGGGGGTCCCAGAAGGGGATTTCAGAGACTAGGATGCTAGAGAAGGACTATCCTGAGGTGGCTCAAAGGGAAACACTGAGAAGGAAGCATATCCTAATCTTTCCTCAACCCTTCCTTTGGGCTTCATTCAGGTTTACGGTTGGAACTTCTCTATCATTTATTACCTCCAGGGTAAAAACTCTAGGCGAGTTGCTGCATTATTTTTTTTTTTCAGCAAACTGTGCAGGTGTCATGTTTCCAGCACATCTTGTGTATTTTTCCCTCTTGATAGCAGCATTTCTCTTCCCTGCTGATAGCATTTATATCCACTGCTTTTGCATTCCAAGCAACAGCTTCGATGACCACAGTGAGCACTCAATGGCTAAGTACTTAAAAAGTACATACAGAACATGAACAAAAGTTTTCACATCTAGGTTTTGATGCACCTAACTATCAGGCTTTGCCCACCGATGCCTCAGAGAGAAAGCTGAACGATCCATTAGAGAATGGCTCTTTCCAAACCTTTCTTAGCATACAGACACATGTATTTTGCACAGATTTCAGAATCTGCCAAACCAACTTCTCTCCCTATCACCTTTGATGATGCTGGTGGCCATTTATGCTCATGTGATTTTGTTCATGTCCCAGAGAAGTCTAATTGCCCGTATTTTAGAATGCAGCTCATTAACAACCTATGAAAATAAGGGCAAGATAAAACACGCATTTACAAGAACAGATTGAAAAAGGTCTGACAGATACAATGATCTACAAGTGGTCACAAGTTTGATAACTATATTCAGAAGCTTCGATATTGACATCTTAGCTAATCTATGTGGATGTGAAAATTATCAAAGCCCAAGATGCTGATAGGATCCCAGGCTCTTAAAATCACAGAGAGGTTTCCACTTAGTGGAGCATACATACACAATTTCCTTACTTATGTAGCTACCTTCATAAACAGTTATAATAATTTCTAGAATTCAGGGATAAAATTTCTCTCACTTGCTCTCCAAAGGTGATATTTATTGCAATCTTATATGCTGAAGTTAAAACATACTGAAAAGGGGTTTTAGGGTAATGCCACCTGCAGTGACTTTCCGAACAGTAGTGCTCCTTAAAGAGGCTGGGAGCCATATAGAGAGCTTGGAAGCAGACCTCAAACACCTCCTCCCATGTGATGGCCAGGGCACCCGGTAGGAGCCTGCTTCTGCAGCCCCAAGGCATCCCACCTTCTCAACCTGCAGCTCTCAACGTACGAAGCAGAGCCTACACATACTGTCTCCAAGGCACTGCTGTGCTTTATAGCCCATGATTAATCAGACAACAGAGATGCAATGCTGTTTAGAGGAGCTGGAAATTGAGAAAGAACATGAGTGCAACTTCAAGCCTAAGCTGACAGATGTGATTGGTTTCCATAAAAGCAAAGAATGCTAGTAAGAAGAATAAATAAAGGCATAAATAAAGTCAATTGCATGGTAAAAAAGAAAGTGTGATGTTGCCGTAGCAAAAATCACACAGGCAGGCCTGGACCCACGTAAAGAATCAGGCTGATTTAATTTCCAGCTGGCTACCTCTACCCTTACAAAGTCTCTCTTTGAGCCAAGTGTCACAAAACCACTGTGACATGTAGCCACAAAGCTGGGGTGAAGCTCACAGGATGGTCGTGTCCCTGGGGAAAAACAGTCCTCCCGTACTGGATAGATCCTGCTGGATCTGTGTCTATACAACCCACATAATGCTTGGACCTCTTCAGTTGAGTCCAGTTCCCATATTGCAAGGCCGTAAACTGCTTTATCAGCTTCTATCTTAGCAGTATTCAGGGCTGAATTCAGCAACATCTGTAGGCACTCTGACACCTGTCTATATGAACTCCACATACAACGTTACCTGGTGCTAAGGCTCCCTGAGCAAACAGGTTCCTCAAACAAGGGATCCAGAAACACTGTGAAAAATGTGTCCAAAACGATCATCTCCTGAATCAGCTACTGAATCACATGCTTTTGCCAACTCCAGATCCTGGACAGACTCGTGAAGAAAAATACCTTGTAGTATGCTTCAAGGGACCCCACGGGGCTTCTCCTTGCTATAATGGCCCACTGGTTATGGTTACTTAATGTTATGGTTCCAGTTATTTTATGTCACCTGGGAACTTGCACCTATACACATCTTGTAAAATGGGCAGGAGTCTTTAAAGGTCTTTTATGGGCAAGTGCTTTAATCATTAGCCTTGTAAAGAAAGGACGTAAGAAGTATCTCAGTCTGTAATCAGTTTAAAAAAAAACAACAAACAAACACGCATTAGATCGAATACCGGGGAGCCCCGAGTTGTTCGTGTTGTTTTGGCATGCCCTCCTAATGCTGTGAACGACACTTCAGAGTAGCTCTTTATTCAGCTTCTTGTCATCTGAAAAAGAAAATACTTCAATACATTTATAATGAATTTTCTGCAGTCTGAAATGAAATTTTGTCAGTTGAGAAAGTAAAAATCTCCACAGAGCAAACAGAAGAAGTCATATAGGAAACATATCCAAAATTGCAATAAATACAAGTGAGTACACTTGGACACATTTCCCATCCTAGAACGCCTTTGGCATCTTGTCCCAACAGCTTCACACCTGCTAGTTCTCCAGCAAGATTCATTTCCCACCACCCCTCAGGGCAGCAATGTAATTCCCATCCAAAGGCTTTCATCAGCATTAAAACCAGCTCAGCAACACAGGTAGGTCCTCCACTCCTCGTAAAGACTACCCTTCAGCATCACTTTCCAGCAAAGTTGAAAATCAAACCTTTGATATATAATTTCTCTAAACCTTGCTGTCTTAATCACGTCAATTCCTGCCTTTGCCTTCCCTCACCTAATAACTAGGTTGTGACCAGTTCCTTCCTGCTCTTACACTAGGACTACCCTTCCCCTTGTCTCTTGAATTTCTCCTCCAGCCTCACTCAGCTGTGCTCTCTTCCCAGATGAGGTTAATGTAACTGCCTGTCTCTCTGTGCCTGCGCTGGCTGTCATCCTGACATAACACTTGCTAGCATAAGCTACAAAAAGCCACGTGGGTTACAGCCAGCCTATTCCCAGGTGTTCCTTCACTTGTATCTGGAGCTGTCATCCGGTTGGTTTCCTAGAGAATTTTACTTTTATCATCCTAGACCATCTAACAGGGTGAGCTGGTTTTACCTTTAATACATTCCAGGCCAGAGTCTGCTCAGTAAATGAACAGCGATATTCAGCATTTGAGACCAGGGCTTTTTATTCAAATAACAGCATACTTACCTGTCTTTTCTCCAGGGACATTCCAACAGAGCATCCCAGAATACATCTGTGAGACCAAGCCCTGCAGAAAGGAAGGAGGACAAGGGCAGAAGACCGTGGCAGGCAAAGAGCCAGAACTTCACTTCCCCAACCGAGTCCTCCTCGGTTGTGGTTTTTCTCTTATGAGAAGTGCTGTATATAAAAGTAGAACATTTTAATGGGAATTGAGAGCACCTATTCCCAGCTCAATCTCAGATTTTCCACGGGCCCACAGTGACACCACTCAGACAGCAAACCCAGGCTCAATTCTCTTAAACCCAGGCTGAAGATACACATATAACAGAAGTCTCACGGTCCTAACTACCAGGAATGGATGCTAGTGCTCTCAAGAATCACACCCAAGTACATGAAGAAGTATGAAAAATGAATTTAAGAGCCACTTCGCATCAGCCCAGAGCAAAGTTCCTAATTGCTTTCAGCCTGCAGACTGAATTCCTCTTACACCACCAGCAGCTGGAGTTCCGACTTGCATCAAACCTGATCCCAGCATCCACTGAAGTCAATGGCAACTTTCCTTGGATGCTAAACGTGCCTCATCTGTAGACTAACAGCAGAATTCCCCACCTAATCAATACAAGTGCCACTAATAAATTGTGGGATGTGGGGTAGCATCATGCCATACAGCATTAAGTGGCGGCAGCAGCACATAAAACAAATTTGTGCATCAGGCTTAAAAAGTACAGCCACAGAAGCCAGGAGAAAGGGACGTAGAGTCTCCCAAATCTAAGAACTAGCTGCGGCTGTCAAACACAGCGGATTTCTTGGCATCAACATCTGTGCCTGAAGCAAGCAGCAATTACAGCACTTTGCAGTGCTGTAAGCCGTTCCGGCAGCACTCATCTCAGCCTGAAAAAAGATTTGATGGTCCTGGCAACACTTAGCAAAAGAAATGAGGGTGCCCCGCTCCCTGCCTTGCACAGGCCATCGCACATACTGAAAAGATTTCTCCATACATCTCTCTCTCTCCACGTATATATTGCTAGGTATTTTTCATCCTTACTAAAACACAGTTTTTGCAAGTCGATGCCTGTTAATGCATGGAAGCTTTACCAGGCCCAAGCACAGAATATTAGAAAAATCACTTTAGGTCAGGTAAAGAAGTAGAGCAGCTGACAGCTGGCCTTTCGGCAGGTGAGGCAAGTAGTAAGTGCTGTTAGATTACCTCACAGGGAATAAATAAATAAATAGATAAATAAATAAATAAATAAATAAATAAAGTGGGCACTGCTAGTATGTGTATTATTTGTTTCTGCTGCTGTGAGAGAGGCAAGGTAATTTATTTAGCTTTTAGTTTGTTAACATAGTGAGACATCTTGACAATGATACATCAGTAGGCTGGTGTGCCATCTTAATAAATTATACAACAGATTATCATTCATCGTACTGCTGATGAAACCCATCCCTTTATCTGTTCATATATAAAGCATCAGGTTGGTTGAATCATTTAGCTAACATCAGTATTCCAGCAATAACTGCAGAAGGATCCCTATCAAAGAAGTTTACTGTACTCTTTCCTTTTCCTCCTTCAGGCAACAATTAGAAAGACAACTGTTTAAGAACTCTCACAATTGTATTTTATTTGACATTAGCAATATACACTGGAGTATAATAGGAACAATTTTTTGCACAATCTGTCTTGCAAGATGGATTTATTTTCCAAATACATAGATATTCATAATACAGGAAGGTAACAGTTAAGCTGCACAATAGCAAAACAAGTTGACAGCTATCAAACCACCTTTTAACTTTGTTAGTATAGTCAGGTGACCAGCATTGAATATATGCATTCAAATAATTTAGTTAACCTCTGATTCTTCCCATCCTCCCAGCCACATTGTTCCATGCAACAAAAACGTGCACGAAGAATAGTGTAAAAGACTTCAACTCCAAGGCTTCCCTTGCTTTGATTTCCTTTCAGTTCTTCCCTATGTATGAGTCAATACAAAGGGACAAACATCAGAATTTGGCATGGCACAGAAGCTCTTGCAACATGCACCTAGGACAGTCACATATTGCAGAAGTAGTAAATTACTGACAGAGAAGTTCGGGAATTTAGGACTTTCCTAAGAGGGTTTTAAAGAAGCATTTCTACTCTGCTACTTCAGCGTGTATTTATTTTCTGTATGCCATGGCTTTTACAGAAAACAAAGACAAAAATACTTCAGCAAGCTTCATATTTTTCACTGGGAGTGTTCCTTACAATGCCTAAGCTTAAACCCAAATGCTTTGGTTGCAATGGACAGGGCTTCACAGGAAAAGAAAAACTTACAATTAATTAAAATACCAGTAAATACCATCTTCTTGCTTTTTACTTTTTCAGATTAAAAATGACACACAGCCGTAGCAGCTGTTGCGCATCATATAGAAATTCCCTTTTTTTTTTTTGGTTCCTCAAGTGGTACAGCTATTACACTTTGAATTAGCCCAGAAGTTAGTATCTCCCAGCCTGCCTCTCTGACCACTGTGAGTTGAGAGAGCGAGAGAAAAGACGTTCCACATCATTTTTTAGCTGGACCAATTTTAACAGCTCACAGAAGTGCCTCAGCAATTTGGAATACCAGAACTGGCAGGATTGGCAGAGCACAAGGGTGGTACGTAAAGGTGAGGAAAAACAGGAACTGGCGGCAACTATTAGGGGGCTTATTTACTTATTGCCAGCAAGTAAATACTGAGTCTGCAGCCAGGCTTTTAACATACTGTCGCTGCTCTGTATATTTGCTAGCGATGCAACACTTCACGTACATCCAAGTCAAATGGTCCCTGCCATAGCAGTCTTGCAGTGCTAGCACTCATCCAGAAAATCTAGACACCAGCAAATCTTCTGTCTGCTCTACAGCTGACTTGTATTTCGAGCGTCCAAAGTGCTTTATGCCACTACGCTAACGCTGGATCTTGAAAGCCATGCAACAATCTTTATGAAGACCGCCGCTTCAGCACTCCAAGCCTACCCTCGCTGCACCTCGCCGTTTGACTGTCAGGTTTTATCTGCCCCCGGCATGGGCACGCACCGTCTCCCTGCCCAGGCTCTGCCGCCCAGCCCGGAGATGCTGAGCGCAGAGAGAGCCCGCAGCCGGGGGGAAGGCGTACGATCCCTCTGCCGACCCCAACCCCAGCCACGAGGCAAGGGAGCAAAGTCGGGGGCAGGTCCAGAACGAATCAAAACGGTGCAAAAGTAGCAGGACACGCTGAAGTGTGGTTTTAGTTTGTACACTTGGGGGTTTTTCAAATAGCTGATGAGCAGGTCTTGAGCCTAATCCAACTCTCACGTCTTACCTCAGCAAAATGCCTAATGGTCTCCAGCCTCAGCTGTTCTTACCCAGAGCTGGCATACCCTCTCCTGCTGAACAGATTGCTCCATCAGGATTAAATTTAGACCTACAAAACCACATTCCTAATTCAGCAAGGCCAGCACTGACCGAGTGCCCTCCTGACTGGACTGATGAACTGAATCTAAAAATTCCTAGGTCTTGTTTGACAAGGCATTGCCTTCCATGGCACAGCAGAGGGAAAACCTGGAAGTGTTTAGGGAAGCTGTTACCTCATGTACTTAGTAAGAACAACTGAGAGCATGAAGATCAAAGAAGGTCTTGTCTTTTACTCACATATTTTCGCTTACCTGATTTCACTGTATTTATGGATATGATATCCAGATAGGAAGTGAGAAGTAGCCTTTTTAAAATCTCTCTACATAATTCTCCCACCTTCTGTTTATGTATGATTTTCACATTCTCCAAAGAAAAAAACACTCAATTCATGTGTTTATGAAATGGCTACTGAGTATCACATGGCGAATCACCTTTCCCACCATGACATATATTAACTAGCTTAACAGAAAACCCATGTACATTCATTGTGTCTTACCTTCCTAAATGAAATTGGCTACAAATAAAATTCACATTTTCAGCACAGAGAAAATATTTTTATAAACTACAACTAATCTTAAAAGTTGTAACTAAATACTCTCCAAATGAGAGATTTTATTTGAAAACCAAAGCTGTTTTTTTACTAATCATTTAATAATCAGATTCTCCTGAGTTTGGCTTAGAAATCTTTTCTACCTTCCCAATGCTTGCAACGGAGCTTGTAATTTCCATGTGTGTAGGTGAGGAAACTTCTTTTTTAAAAAAATAAATAAACTAGAGAAAAACTCAGCTTGATTTTCTTCTTCACGAACACACAACAAAATCGAGAAATGAGCATCAAAGAGAAAACCCCTTTTCCAATGTTTAAGTTACGGGAGAAGCGGCAGGGGCATAATAACTACACCTACAAAAAATCAGTGATGCAGTTCTGCTTCTGAGAAGGCCCTCGAACTGCTGGCATGAGACGGTGGGGACTTACCGGGCAGCGGCACTAAGCATGCTCTGCTTCGTTACCGTACGTGTGCTTGTCACTCCCACCACCCTCCGTACCAGAGCGCTTAGCAGACATGCAAGGAGAGGACAAGACTGCAATACGCCTTGGTCCTCCTTTGGGATGTTCAGTGCTGTTACGGCGAGTATCAGCAGCGCTGAGCTGAAGGAAGAGTTTTCTTCAGCTTCAGTCTGCCCTATTTTGTACTCCAAGAAAGCATTTTCCATCCCACCCCCAGTCCTCCGAGGACCCCGACGCCCACGGTACAGCTTGGATGCACAGCAACATGGATGCATCCCAGCTGGCAGCAGCTGCTAGCTCGCATTTTTCCAGTATTCTAGCCACAGCATCAGAAACCTTAGCACAGATGAACTGCGCTGACCCTCAGGCAGGATTCACAGCTGGTGTTGAATTCCGCACGGCGCTCAGCTGATGCCTAAGATGCCTACTTGGGAAAGAGTTTAGGAGGGATTTTCATTAAGTGGCTTAAGCCAACGTAAGATCCGCACCGTCTCTGAAAGAGGTAGTTTCACTCTCCTTCCTCCCCTCTATTTCTGACCATAGATTCCTACCTTCTCCCACATCAGCAACGTCAGAGCTCTCACGCACCCATATGGTGAGCTACAAACGCATCTTCGCCCTTCACGGGACCCACGCTGTCCACGTGCCGCGGCTGTAGATACGTTTTTCAGACATGTCCACTTTAAATGCAGCCACAGCGCACAACCTGTAGTACTCACCAGATTATCAGAAATGCTCAGCACCAAAACGCTCCCATGAATTCAGCTACAGGAATGAAGTCTTCAGATTTAGTAGGAAGGCACAGTACTTCCAAAAACTGGCTGTTACTGGAATGAAAGCTTTTTTCTGCTCCCCTCCCCCCCAACTGATTTAATTCAGAGACAGCAATCCCTGTATTCAGTCTCTTAAACATAAAGCAAGTTAAATACTTAAAAGTTCCAAACTGCTTCATTACCAAAAATTAAATGTATGGAGTCCCAGAAAGATTAAAAAAAATTTTACCGTTTACATTTTTTGTTGAGAAATGCTCTAAACCAGAGGGAAGCAGTAATACTCAATAAAACTCAGTCTTCTTCCCTTACCGTTCTGTCTCCTAATTCTTCCTGGCTGATGATGAAAATACCCTTTTTTAATGAAAACAACTTCAATGGAACATAAATGTTTCTAAGAGGACATTAGCAACTTATTTTCTTTATTACTTTCTCATTATACTTATAATGAAGAAATAATTATTTCTAGGCTGTTTCCTGCCAGATGCTGTTCTAGTACCTCCAATAGGACATATCTTAAAATAACTGCTTGGTAGCAAGAAACTAAATTTTTCATCCTTACTCATGTTTTCCCTTCTCTTCCTTTTCTCTCTCTTCAAATAACTTTATTGATTTGGGCTCTTTCACAAATTTTGTAAAATTTATGAGATTTCATGAATTTCATGGCCTGGTTTTATCCTTTTCTCCATTATTAGTCATTGATGTAATTCAAAAAATCACCTTTGTGGAAGAAAAATTACTACAGAGGGCACCTGAGGTTCGAAAAATCCTGAGAGCGCTGCTGCTTTAATGCCAGCGGAGGCAGGATGAGAATCCTCAGGCTGTGGTTTCACACCAGCTTTAACCCAGCTAAAAACATCAATCCCAGCCTCCTCACCACCTCCTTTGTACCAGCACGAAGACAGGGAGCCAGATCAGAGAACTGATCCCACCAGCTACTAACCAGCCAAAAGACCACAGGACAGATTCGGTTTTTAGCTAGACAAGTTATTTCAGCCAGCTCACCACAACCACACAAATACTTCCCCCCACACATAGCAAGACAAAGGAAAAAGGTGGGAGCACTACATTCAGCAGTAATACAGTTTTATGGTGGAATAATCGTGGTCTTAAAAAAAAAAAAAAAAAGCGCAAAACCAAACCCACAAACATGGATTCTGCTTGTGGTCTGTCTGGAGCCCTTCAAATATGGATTAAATACTCAAGACCAGGATTTTGCATGAGTGGATTAATCTCCACCACGAGTGTGCTGCTGGTATTGATCTGCAAAGGCATGCACTTATAAAACAAAATTATATTTTCATATAATTCTACAAGAACTCTGGTTATCTGAAACTCCTCAAATCTCCAATAGTCTTGTGCCAGAGAATGTTGCCACAAATTAATAAAAAATGAAATGCATGTACATAGAGAATCATCTCCTTATGAAAAGTATGTTGTTACTTGATGATCTGATACATTCTGGCAAAATAGGAGATTTTCAAGCTTGCAAATGTAAAGCAGACTGTGAAGCTACTGCTAGTAATAAGGTCAATTATCTCACACTTTGGAAGCACTTTGAAGAAATCCTTGTACATGTTCTTGACTTCCGAGTCCTCGATTCTTGTGCATCTTTACTTACCATGGAGATGAGCCACCAGCACAAGATGAAAAGGCAAGACAAAGCAGTACTCGACTAAATTTTGTAATGCATCGAGCTCAGAAGTCCAGCTGAGTGCTTCATATGGTCACCTGCTTCTTCTACCAACATATTCACAAATAATGATTATTTCTTTAAATGCTTCTCTATGCCATCAGACCATCTGTAGCGTGCTATGTCAGTTAACAACAACGTGGATACAACATTCACAAAAAACACACAGCAAATTTGAAGGAGATCAACAACAGCAAGACCACCAGCACGAAATAACCTAGTTGAAATAACTAGCACAGGAAATAACCTGTGCTAGTCGAGCATTAATTCAGTAGTACTGTATTTTTCCTCAGGATCTTTTTCTTGAAAATAGAGATATGAAGATAATAATAAAAAAATACCTACCTCACATGGTGCTTTCCATCCAGAAAGGTACTCTTTCAAAACAAGACTGCTTACAAGTGCATCTTGAGCCCGCCTCCCTTACAATTCAGGCAATTCATGTTATTTGAATGGATACATGTGTATATATATATATATACACATACAAGTATCCAGGCTGCGATCACATAAGTATTTTTAAATGCTAAAACTATGCTATTATTTCAAAAGAACATTCAATAACTGATGGGAGTTTGGATGGTTTTCTAAAAAGGGAATCTCCACAGTTTTTTATTTTTGCAGCTGTTATTTTTATTTTAAAGAAGCCATCATGCTCTCAGTTTTCTCTTGCACAAGAAAATGAAAATAGAGTCATGACCAAAAAAGGTAGTGAATCACAGTGGATAGTAACTGGTTTGCTCTGAAGTCCTTTCTAGTGGAATAATATAAAAAGCGTAAGGAAGTCTAAGAGATATTTGTAGATGCACTAAATTACAGGCTAGAAGGCAATGCTAGTCAATTCTGAAAGAAATACTTACCACATTGTCTAATTCATGTGAAAACAAAGTATGTTTTACAAACTCTACCAATTTTACAGTACTTGCACTTTTCATTCCCTCCAGTTAAGAACACAATACGTAACATTAGCAAAGAGAGACCTTTCCAGAGTGCTCTGTATTTCATGCTACCCTCACTTGCTTGGCATGTGGCAAAAACTTAATTTCAGACTCTGATTTACTCAGAACACGCTGAAACTGCTCACCACACTCATACTCTCCAAAAAAGCTACATCTTAACTCTGAGGAGAGACCTACAAATGAAGACTGTACAAATTAATGCATAGCAGACTCTTCCAAAATGGTGCATTTTTTTTCTTGCAGTAAACTTCCTTTTTAAAGTGCATTGAAGTCGATGAAAAACACGTATTAATTTCAGTGGATACCAGTACAGTATTATAACAATATAAATATAAGTAACATACCTTGGAATCACACAGTAAAAGAAATACAAGGTCTTGAAAAAATAAAAAATATATTTGAGGAGAAAAGATGCTATTGTCACTTAACTGGTTTCTTTTTCCCTGGATTTTTTCCTAGTTTTTGGAGGGTTAGGGGCGAAGGGGATTGGTTAATACTGACCTCCATAAGGCTATTTACCCTTTTGATTTTCAGTGAGTAAGAAATTTTACTTACAGAGTTTTGCTCCTCCAACTTTATGCTGCATTGCTTTATGCTTGTCAGACTATGAAGAGAGGCAGCTCCTGTCCTCCCCGGTTCCCGCTGTCCTGCCGCAAGCTTACTGCCGCATAGTTCTGCAGTTCTGTAATGCTTCATAAAACTTGGATCATCCTTGGCTTTATGCTTATCATCGTTAAACAATACACTTCACCTACGCTTCTCAACACTACAGTTGCCATTTTCCTAATCCGTTATTCAGTGTTAGGATTAAATAAATCCAAGGGCAAACTTCTGTCAGCTGTCTGTATTGCAATTCCCAACAGTGCTAGCCCCGCAACATCCATCAATTTTAGTGCAGTCAAGCCCTACTGGCAAGTCTGAGGAAGACAAGGAAAAAACTCACCAAAATTTCTTTCCTCCTAAATCGTTTGGATGAAGCAAACATTTTGGAGCCCAGTGTGCAAAGTCCATGATCTACTCTGCTTTCTATACAGATCTTTTGGAAGCTACGGGGATTTAGGCAGAGAGAATGCTGCAGCAGAAACCATGCTCCAGCTTCTCACACTGAGAAAGGTTCTCCTAGGAAGTCTCCTGGAGCACCTATGAGAAAATGTCCCAGGTGGCCAATATGTGTCTTCTACACATATGTGTGATCATTTCTTCCATTCCAGCCTTCCCTCCACTTCCACTAGCACAAGGGAGATGGCAATGTTAGGCTTTGAATAAACGGGATGAATATACGCTGTACACTCTGATGTTCTCACATGGCACAGAGACACTGTACTACAGCATAAGGTACAATGCGGCAGCATGTCATACAGGAGGTAAGCAAGAAAGGGGAAGGAGTCAGAACTCTGTGCATATTGAAAAGATTAATTAATTCACTTTTCTGTGGAAATACTGGTTAAATCCGATCAAACACAGTCACTTGGTTTCCCCGGTTTTTTTTTGCAAGGTGCATCCTGAATGATGAAAATTATGAGATGCCAAAGGCTATGCTTGAACACTCTGTAATCAATAACTTTTAGCTCCCATTAACAGAAAAGCTCTAGTCACATTCTTTATTAAATTATTTACCTCTTTCATTCAGTTATCACATGGTCTATTTGCCTGATCACAGGGTAATGTAGAGTGGATGACTAAACATCACACAATCTACTTTTTTTCCCTTAAAAGATACATGGGAGAAGAAATGCGCCTCTGACATCCATTTGATGCAGATGAGTCCATTTTATAGGAGGTGGAACAGACTCCAGTTATGCTGGTGAGCTCTAAGAGCTCAGGTGACCATGGAGGAATGGGATCTCGGTTTGCAACCTTGCTTGGCTTCGTTACTTTCACAATTACAGTGAAACCTGTTAATAGTGGGTTGATGGAAATTTGACCTTGCTCACAGCTGACTATAAAACACACTTCAGTTCCTGTGAAAGCCATCTTCCTGAACCGAGTTTTTAACTGGTTTTCTCAAATGACGGCGTTACTGTTTGGGGCCGCATCACTGCAATCTGTTTTGCTGTTGGAAACAATGTCTCCGAGGAAAAAAAAGTCAGTGGAGATTTATCTCTGTTTCCTGGTAAGGTTTTTTGGCTTTCTATCCAGATTCCTTTCCTGTTGATAGATAGGACTTATCTGAAGTGTTTGCTTAGTTTTAAATCACTACGGTACTGTCAAAAAAAGATTGTTCAACAAAACCAATAGAAAAAAAGTTAAAATAGCTCCTGTAGAGCTCCTCTCACTCAAAACTATCCCTAGTAAGCCATTTGGTCACTGAACTGACACCTGCAATATTCTCCCTTAGGATTTTAGTTACCAGTATTGAACATTTGGGCTGCTATATTTAGCATATTCCTGCTTTTGTTTGTGCTTCTGAATTACACAGTATTCAGAACCTGACAGTATCACTGCGTATACTGCAGGCTCTCTACTGTTTCTCATCACTCTACAAGGAGATTAAATATAATGAAGAATCACTGTTAACAATAAATTCCTATTTACATTGTCCGCAGGTACTTTGGAAAGCTAGTTATGGTAATTGCTTCATATGCTTTAATACAAAAACATAGCACAGTACAATAAATTAGTCCTAGACTCATGATGAGATTTTTTTTTTATATATATCTCATTTTGAACGTAGGCATGCAAGTGTTGGAAGGTACTTCAGAAATACACTGACAGATTAAAAATAGATTTTTTTTTTTTTTTTCCCCTGTGGTATCCTTAAAAATGTCTTCCAAAATAGAAGGATATAAACAAATGTTTGGAATCTACTAGTTTTTGCAATCCTTTTTTCCTTCTGCTAAGTCTTTGAAATTAAACAGGAACTACACATGAATCCAAGCAGCACATTTAGATCGATCTTGGTCAAATAGCCTGAACCAGCATTGATCCTACTGAACAATGCACTGAAAAAGCTGATTATACAATCAGTATATGGGGATGGGTGGAAGGGAGACAGCTGTTTCTAGAGAATCATTTAAAGCTCTGCCTGAAAGAAAACATTCTTGGGTTTCATCATAGAGGAAAGCAAAGAACAATTTCAGTAACTTCGGGCACAAACACTAGGTTCTCAACACACAGAAGGCCGTTGTTCCTCATACTAGAAATATTTTATCATTTGTGCAATTATGATCAATAATTGCCAGAGGATTAACTTTTTTTCTTCTGGCTTAACAAAATAAACAAACAATCTCTCATAGACCATCTTCTATTCTAACAATCTGCAATAATGTGACCAAATTAGGGAAGAAACTGCTACAGCTCCTAGAGATACATTTAAAGATGCAAACTACTGCAGTTAGACATCTTGCATGGATGCTCCAATTCCAGTTCTGCACCATAGCATGTGTAATGGTTTTCTAAGGAGTGTTGTAAGCTCAGGCTTCTTCTACATGTAAAAGACAAGAAGAAAAGTACCATACCTGGTCTATTGAGAGCATCACTTAAGTAAAAAAAGATGAAGGTTACTGTTTGTATCACTACATCATAATAAAGTCATGTAAGACGTGCATTCTATCAACAGTCCAATGCTCTACATGAAGTAGCCTGGGATCCAGACTACACGCTGTGGTACACATCTCTTGCAGTCTCCCAGGTCCTGGAAGTTAAAGGTCAGATTCTCAGCCATGAGCTGGCTACAAGGTTTGGATAGACAGAAAGACACACAGGGATACAGTCTAATTTCACCTTCCGGGGTCTTTTTACTCTGATTCTCATCATGTCTAGGGCAGTCTCATGCGTGTTCTCAATTACCCCAGCTGCTCGTGGTCTCCATCAGTCACTTCATAATCATTTGGGCACAGACCACTCAACACTGATCTGCCCTTCAGCATGAAACTTTGACCATGGGCTACCAATCTGCTATTCCAATCAACTGAAGCCAAGGATTTGTCCACTGAAAGGTGATTCACCTACTTCCAGACTCTTTAAAGGCACAGCCAGATCACAGTTGAGAATCTGGACTTTGATTTTTACTTGTCACCTGCACAGAAACGTTAGCCATTTGCCTAGCCAGATGGATCCGTGCAAACATTTTTAGATTTATTGCCAGCATATCTTCCACCCATTCTGCTGAAAAGAACATTTCTGATCAAGATTTCTATCAGGTTTAAGCTGTCCAATTCTTTAACAAAGTTGCCCGCTTGCATATTGCAATTGGAAACCCTAAGAAAAGCACCTACTTATGCCATAGTATAAGAGAAACAAAAGGACCATAAATAAACCTCATGTTCCCCCCAGGCTCCACCTAGAAACTTTCTTTTCTTGTTTATGTCACAGCATTTCTTCAGAAAAGGGTGTCTTTTATTTACTCAAAGATGTGCCATGGCCGCACTCAAATCACAGGAAAATTTGCTTTGCTTAATTTTGAAGCCAGTTTTAAAACTGTGCTGAAAATTTAACTTAACTCAAACATTATATAAAGGATGGGGGAAAATATGTGTTCAAAAGAAATCAGAGGTGACTGAAAAAAAAGGCGGGGGGGGACCACACATGGACACAGACAAAAAAAACCACCAAGGTGAAAGTATCCAAAGGAAAGAAGGAAGAATTAAAATAAAAAGTTGAACATTGTGGGCCTGGTCCTCCTCTACTGCAATGGATGTAGTTTAGGAACAAATCCACTCAAGCTGGTCAGCAAGGTCAAAGAAGAATCACACACTCAAGATCACCTTACCAAACAAAAAACTCCAATTTTGAGAATTACAACAGATTTCAGATTTTACAAGGTTTACTCATTCTTATTTTGGAATGAGAATTTCCCAGGTTGCAACGCAAAATAATGCCTAGTAAAAATATACGGAGCTCTACAACTCCTTTGCATAACTCTTCTGGAGTTGCACTCTCCCAGGCTGGACTCTCTTTTCTTTTTTCCACTGTTCATTTTTTTCCTCCTATTTTGCCAATTTTAATATAGCAGGGAAAGTCCTTTCCCAGCAAGCACTGTCAAAATATTCAGGACATGGGCCTTGCACTCAGAGAATGCAACGCCGTGCCCAGACAGCAATGCCGGGTGCCTCAGGGATTCGTAATAATCAACACGCATATTCCTAGCAGTCAAGATACATTCCACCGCACAGCTGTGCGCTTCTGCCTTTGATTTGTTTTGGGTGCATGTTCCTCCCAAAGGCAAGTCCTCTGCAGCCAGAGTAGTCTGTCTGAAGAGAATGATGGTTCACTGCTAGCTGAAGGGAGGAAGACAAATCTGTTACCTGTTACTCTGGTAGGAGTTAACTAATTATCCCCAGTAACTCCAGCCTTTACAATGGGAGAGTAGCACACAGCTTTTATAAATAAGAATTATTGACCTTTTTAAATAGTTTCAAAAGAAGAAACTCTGCATCAAATGTGAATATAATTTAGGAACTACTACATAGCAGCAAAACTACATTAGACTTTCCGATTTTTCCATGGTATCCTTGGATAGATACACCACCCAGTAGACCATGTTAAATGCTCCGAAGGTAACAGGAAATAAAATGCGTGCATATTTGTCTATCTTACTCGTGCCAGAGTGTGAGGCGGGGGGAGCAGGTGGTGTGACAGCAGATGGCTTTGCAGATGCTCCTAATGTATTAGATGTGGTGGTCTGAATCTGCTCCAGTCTAGATCCAAGCAAATGCTGAATGGAAGGGGATCCAGCTGTGGCATGCTGGGATACAAATCCAGTTAAAATTGGGGTAGAAGGAGGAGCTGGAGGGGTAGCTCTTGCAGAAGATAATGTCTCTGATGCATTGATGCGTGTGAAAGGGTTGGGACTTGATGCAGAAAGGGAGTGGGGTGTACTGTCAGAAGACCCCTGAGCTACAGAGGGAGGCTGGATGGAGCTGTGCCTTGTGTCAATTCGGCTCCCACCATCAGCTTCGGACTGTACTGTGGCATTCGTTCTTTTCCTCACATTTGAATTAGCATCTGTACTCTGCAAAGTTACAAAAAAAAACACCAAAAACTAATCATTCTTAAAATAAACACTTAAACAGAAGCAATGGAAACTTTATAACCAGGACTATCAGAATACTACTCACAAATTAACCAGTAGCTTGATCCTGAAGCACAAAGATACCGCATGCTCATGAAAATAGATTTAGTAGCATATAAAGTGATAAACAAAGAGTTCGTTTACCTGTGGCTGGAATACCAGGGTGAACACATCTGATGCATCACACTCCATGTGATGTGGTACCTATGTAAATTTAATACCATGAAACTAAAGGCTTCTTAGGTTAGAGTTGGGGTTTTTTTCCCAGGCTCATGCTCAAAACAAAATTCTCTGATGTTCATCTATTTCTTTGATGATATAAAAACATTCTAGGTGCAACTTACCAGCCAAGATGGTTTACTTCTGCTTTGCATTTCAAGAAACGTAACTACCATATATTAGTCTGTCTTCTAGAGTAGATGCTTTTAAAATGCATGTATTTACCAAAGTTACCACATTGCTGCTCTTTCAGAAATAAAGGCAGTGCTTTTTCACATCAACCACATGCAATAAATTCTCCAGCTGCAATTGAACCAGTGAATAAATCAGGCTTTCATCAACTACTCCTTTCCATTAATTAACTAAGAAAATTGGTGAATTCTCCATCACTTGATGTCTTCAGGCAAGTCTGGATGTCCTTCTGAAAGATATACTTAAGCCAAATAGTACTTATTAGGCTAGATGAGAAACTGAAACACAGATAAGGAAGTTGAGCCCAGGAAGAAGGGAGGGGTGGGGGGGGAAGGTGTTTTTATGATTTGGTTTTATTTTCTCATTATCCTACACTGATTTGATTGGTAATAAATTAAACTAATTTCCCCAAGTCGCACCTGCTTTGCCCATGACAGTGATTGGTGAGGGATGTCCCTTCCGTCCTTACCTCGACCCATGAGCCTTCCATTACATTTTTCTCCCCCTGTCCGGTTGAGGATGGGGAGCGACAGAGCGGCTTTGGTGGGCACCTGGCATCCAGCCAGTGTCAACCCACCACATTTATCAAAAAAACCTCACACGTTTTGCATCTCTCTGATGATGCTGTTCCTAAGCATTGCCCTGCACCGCAGCTGCTGTGTCTTTGGCTCCCCTTCCCCCCACCAAAGCACCCTGCCAAAGCTCACAGCACAAGGAAAAGGGAGAGAAAGTGGGCAGCAATCTCTCTTCCCTCTTCATCCCACAGCAATTCTCTCCAGCTAAGTGCCAGAGCAGTAGCAGAGAATAACTCGGATGTTATTCAAGGTACTAATACATTGAGCAGTGAGAAGAGTGACAACCATGTCTGTCTGCTGTATCAGTTGTGTTTAGCTGTTTTGCTCAAGGAAACAGAAATGGGAGCTGAAAAAAAAGCTGAAAAAAACAATTTTAAAGAAATCAAATCACTTGACATCTCCAGTGACTCCCACCATGGCCAGAATGCTGGTCCCAAATCCTGTTAATTGCAGTATAAATCAGTCACTGGCAAATACTGCTGGCCTGGATTTATCTGAAGTTGTCACAGATATATGCCAGTTCGTGGCTGATGTATTTGCCAGTTCACAGTTGATATATTAAAGAATCCCTCTTAGGTTTCACAGTTTTCCCTCCTGCATAGAAGTGTGTCAATCCCTTTTATTTATTTTTATGCATCTGCAATCCAAAGAAGCAGAGGACTGGAATAAATACCAGAGAAAACAGGTATTTCCTGAAAGAAACACTAATTGCACTGTTTGAAAGAGAGGTCCGAGTCACTCTTTGGGAAGTACAGAAGTACACACAAGTGTGCAATTTGGATACTTTCACACTAGGGTTGTTCAAGACCCAGGAATACTAAAGCAGCTTTCAAGCTTGTATTTTATAATTTCAATTTAGCAATCAGGACAGGAGTTCATTTATTAGAGACTTGGTAACACCTGACAGAGGTATGTCATTTGAAGGCTTGCAAAGCTAAGCAGATGCAAGTCATTGACGTTCACTGTCCAAAACAATAGCTCTGTGCTATGGAGAAGCTGTCACTAGAGTCATTCAGAGGACATGACTTTTACCTTCTACGTGCAGATCCTTGGACAACCTTGCTTTGCTTAAGTAAGATTCTCCCATCACAAAGCCCTCAAGCTTTATGATTTTTGCTGAGGAGCAAAAAACTATGGGCTGGGACAAGGGTTGCAAAGTAGATCAGCACTGGAACTAGAATAAAATGTGTCTCACTTCCCTCCTGCTCTCTGCCTACATTAGACCGGTAGCTTAGAGGTGGTGCTGCTGAAGAATAGAAATACCACATCTCCAATCACTCCAAGTACATAAAAGAATGGTCCCTAGAGTAGAGGAGAGAATTAAGTGCTATTCACACAGGCACCATTTAACTCTCCTACTCACTTGTACCATCACCTGTTTTCAACAGCAACCTCAGTATCCTTCCCTTCTGTGCATCATCAACCACAGACACTGACAAGATGGTCAGGTACCAGCCAGGCTTCTTCTCACATTCCAGTCGTCTCCATTTCTTTTGTGGAAACTTGTTTCCATCAACATGTTTGCATAATACCTCCTCTTCCTCCCACTTCAAATGTCATCTAAGTTACCAAATAAGACCTGTTGCTATTTAATCCACTACTCATGTTCCATTTACAGTGATTATTTTAGAATAGCCTTATCTATACTATTTCAAATGGTCAAAACATGTAACTGTTTAAAAGTTTACTGGGCATTCTCTTTCTTGCCACTGATACACAAAACTTCCAATACTTCAGGAACCTTAAGTTTAGAGAGAAACCCAGTTTCCTCATAAGTATTACAATGTACACATAAAGCCCAAATAGATAACACTGTAAGATATCATAGAATCATTAAGGTTGGAAAATATCGATAAGATCAATTCCAACCATCAACCCAACACCACCAAGCCCACCTAACCATATCCTGAAGTGCCACGTCTACACGTTTTTTGAACGCTTTCAGTGATGGTGACTCCACCACCTCCCTGGGCAGCCTCTTCCAATGGTTGACTACTTACTTGGTGAAGAAATTTTTCCTAATATCCAATCTAAACCTCCTCTGGCGCAACTTCAGGCCATTTCCTCTCATCCTATCACTAGGTACTTGGGAGAAGAGACCAACACCCACCTCACCACAACCCCCTTTCAAGTAGCTGTCGAGAGCGATAAGGTCACAACATAGCACTGCATAACAAGCCCCAAAAATATAGGTACATTTTTTGTTAATTCTCTGGAAAACACCTTCCAAGTGTTCAGAGCATGGAAATTAAAAAAGGTTATTCCTAACTTGCTCCACAGACAACATATCACTGAAAACCAGCTGTTCTTGCATAATGTCATTGCAACAGTTTGGATTTGTGTTCTTGAATTGAACCTTGTCCTTGAAACAT
The DNA here is from genome assembly GCF_964289735.1 of Phaethon aethereus. Lineage (NCBI taxonomy): Eukaryota > Metazoa > Chordata > Aves > Phaethontiformes > Phaethontidae > Phaethon > Phaethon aethereus. Next base: position 56,529,150 of record NC_138578.1, on the reverse strand, counting down.
ACTGAAACAAGCACATTCCACGGAGATGCTACATTACACATGGAAAGGCAGGGTCTTTGGCTGCTGCTGGAGTAGCCTATTAACTGTTAACACTCTAGCAGTGCTGACAGCAACTTAAATATTGGAGATATTCTGGATACCTTACACACCTGGAAGCCCTGTCCAGCTCCTCCTCCATGCTCCAGCTCCTCCTGTCCCCAGTAGGTTTTGCAGAATCAGTGTGCAGCAGCAAGACAAGAGGCAGGCAGCCTGCCTCACTGCTCCCTTTTTTAAGAGGACAGCTGTATCACTCACACAATGAGTGGTGAGCACTCAGCTCCATGCCTTGTCAAAGCTGAGCAGAAGGCACACTCATTCTCAGGGTGGCCTCACCAGCACATTGCCCACCACCTCATCCCATACATCCTTTTCTTACTGTTGCCTTACTCAAGACTATGTCATGGCAATAGCTCGTTCTCCTCCTCCAAAGCATTCAGGTGTCTCTCCCTTTTGGTTTCTCCAGTTGAAAAGTTTCAAGTAAAAATTCTTGTTATTGGTTGTATACATATGACCCTATATACTCTTTTATTAAATGTTATCGAGATCATTGATTTCTTCCTACATTAGTCTATTCTTCCTCTGTACCAATACCATCTCCCAACGCCATGCCATCTGAAGATTTCATTAGTCTACTACTACCTTGTGCCAAGGTCATTAATAAAAATGTTAAACAAGGTAGATCCCATGGCGAAGCCTTAATGAACCAAATTCTGTTGACATCAGCAGAAGTCAGGTTAACTACTACATTGCAAAACATAGTAAAATGCAACATTCGCTTCATACTAAGCAAAACACTCCACAGACATTTCAGCTATGGTGCGTATCCCTAGTAAAAGGATATTGTGATAATGACAATCTGACCAACGAAATGATATACATACATCAAGCACTTGCTGCCTCCCAAAATTATTATACTTAAGTCTTTTTAAAAACAGCAAGAACCACAAACGTACTGCCTTTTGGTAGATTTTATTTTGAAGGCATGAAAACAAGAAATAAAACATGAAAATCAAATGGAAGCCAAATTAAATGCAACCCAAGAAATGAACGGATTATCCAAGTAAAGATTCCTTTCCAAGCACAAGTCAGGAAACCACTCAATTATCCTTAGCCAACAGAGAGCTACTGTGCTACTCCAGATGGGGCTCCACAGGAAATACCGAGTCCACATTTTTTACATTCTCACTCTAGATTGAGAAAGGATCTGTTTGCTGGAGACGTTTCAGTGAGATTTTTGTGAGACATTTAAAGCGGTGTAGCTCAGGAATGCAAAATGGGAGCCTGGAAGCTACCATAAAATGTAGCGTATTGCAGCATGCAACACCAGTCTTAGTACGTTTGATAAAGATTACCTTTCTCGAAACAGGCCAACTTACTGCTTATGTAAATTACACCTTATGTAAACTACACCTCAACCTTCCTTTGGAATAGCCTATCATTCTGATTTGGTCCAACTAACTCCACACTTCACAACCACCACCAAACCACATGCTGTAAGTACTTTGCTTTGCTGTATTCTCCTTCAAGAGGAAACCTTCTTGCTATTGATCCTGCCAGGAGAATTAAGCACCTGAATCTTAACTGGCAGGAAAACATTACGGATAAGGGTTTCAAAATCTTGGGCAATCTGACATCACAATTCTTGTCCATGCATAGACAAAGTCCTCAAGAGCTCTGACCATAAAATCTAAGACCTTATCGCTCTCTACAACTACCTGAAAGGGGGTTGTGGTGACGTGGGTGTTGGTCTCTTCTCCCAACTGACTAGTGATAGAATGAGAGAAGAAGGCCTCAAGATGCGCCAGGGGAGGTTTAGACTGGATATTAGGAAAAAATTTCTTCACCGAGAGGGTGGTCAAGCACTGGAACAAGCTGCCCAGGGAGGTGGTGGAGACACCATCTCTGGAAGTGTTCAAAAAACGTGTGGATGTGGTGCTTCGGGACATGGTTTAGGGGACACGGTGGTGCTGGATTAATGGTTGGACTTGATGATCTTGAAGGTCCTTTCCAACCTTAGTGATTCTGTGAATAGATATTTTGTTATGATTGTAGGACATCTTCATTGGAAGCTCTGTGGTTGGCTGAGATATGTTAATGACAAGAATCTACAGCACCGATCTCCTATTTAATGTTTAACACACAAGACTGGCAACAGAGAAAGCTACGTTTCAGCCTGTATGGGACTTCAAACATTTATCACTGAGACTTTGATTTAGGGACACTAAAAGGTACAACATGCCAGAGGTAGATTGGTGACTGCACTAACAAAGCCAAGGAATTGACAAAACATAGGGAAATAGAGACTCCAGTCTTTTTCAGAAGAGATTGATAATCACTCCTTCTTTCTGTCCAAATGAATATTTCTTTAGTCCATACAAATTAAAAAAAAAAAAAAAAAAAGGCTCAATACAAGAGATTTAGAGAACTCCATCCAATGCAGTAGCATACTTTACTGAGAAGTGTGGGGGCCACGGGATACACAGGAGGTTCAAATTCAGGACAGGAAATAATTGAATCTGTTCACATCTCCCATTTCCTGCAGAAGTGTTCCAGTTATTAACCACGGGACACCCCTCTGCTTCCCTATTTGTTGAAAGCAACTGGAGCAGGTTGTCTGTAAACAGCAGCTCCTGAAAGCTAAGCTCACACATCCCAAGATCTCTCCCATGGTGTTCCATCTGGCTGGGATTCAGCAGTCTGGATTTGAGGTATCAGCAGGAGCTGGGTCTCCTCAGGCACCAAGTATGTATGTAGGACTGAGATCCCACCAGGTCTGTGGATGATGTGCTACAACATCCAAGTTCTTTGGGGAATTTGTGTACTAAAACTAAAGAAACAAGCAAAAACATCACTGCAGTTTACAACCAAGAGATGCAATCAGACAATTTACAGCTCAGAGCGGAGCATGGCAGATCTTTGCAAAGATGTAGCCTTCTGAGGTATCAATGCAAACGTCACAGAAGTGACTGGTAATTCCTAGCATTTCAGCTAAGAACTGTTTTAGATTTGGGGTTTGGTTGTTCTGCCCACCCTGAAAAATAATCCTAACTATATTAGAATTTATATTAAAATTAGGCACATATTCTAATTTATGTGTGGTCATGATGGACTTACACCAAATTTGGTATTCAACGCATTAAAAAGGCAGCAGATCTGCAATAAAATAATCTAAACCCTCTATTCCATACAGGATAGCTGTGTCCCTTGTAGTTAATGACTTGCTAAGTTAAATTTATTTGAGAAGATGGAAACTGTTTTATCATGATCAAAAAAACAGCATGCAGTATGCAAAAAAGTTTTTGAGATATTTACTGTATTAAAAAGCATAGACATCTTGCTTTAATTCTAATCATCATATGCTATGTTGCATGGGTTTTATCTTTAAATGAACTGAAGTGGGGAAAGATACGTTCAGTATTCAAATTCTTCCTATGTAAAAAGTCCTGATGGAAGATGCCCTTTTGCTAATCCCAGAGCAGAAAGTCCATTTTACTTGGCATGAAGACAGGATAACTAAACCAACCTCTTTGCTGGCGTGTGTAAAATGTGGTAATTAATGCTGTATCCCTCCCTTGACAAGTGGATTCACATGCAATTGACCGTGAGTAATACAATGAACGATGCTGTTAGCATACTTCAGGATAAATCTATCCAATTTATTGTTAAATACTGTGGCAGATTTGTGGAGCAAGTTTGATGGTGAGCTTCTATGACAGAATGTATGGAACAAAAAAAACCCTACAACAAATCTATCGCCCAAAATCAATTCATAGATCATCTACTTTTCCATTTAGGCTCCACTTTGATGGATACTGCTGTTTACTACCGCACCAAGATGATGCATAAATATGAGTCAATCTAAACTCTTCAATATTTAACAAGGTTTGCACACTATAAACAGCTGTTCACATAATGTGGAAGTTCTGAAACTTTCTCTAAGCCTACATAATCCTTGACTTGAGCCAAAAAAATAAAGTACTGGATTGTTTTGTATGTATTACCAGGTTTTGACAAGCAAGCCAATTTTGCACTTCAATAAAGTCAAGATTGCAAATTTAGCATGAACTGAAGAAGCATGCAGCAGCTGAGCTGAGATTCATAGGAAGGGGATCATCAGCACAGCAATATACAATACTGAACTGACAAACTTCAGCTTGTTACAGAACAAAGAGAGCTCGTAACAACCACAGTGCATATTCCTTATGATAAGGCCAACTTAGAATCTGTAAAACAAACAAGGACATGATTTAAAAGTCACGTGCCAGGTCTTGGGGAGCGTGCAGCATTGATAATAGTGATTATCAGGCCATTAGGCAACTTTATCCTTAGGACTGTATTTAAAAACATAAGCACTGCAAGCCATGAGAAATCCTTGCGTTGGTACAGGAACACAAGTGTGTACAGTTAGCTCCTTCACACAACTCAAGAGCATCTTCCTATAGCCTGTTAAATGCTCTATGTAGCAGCTTCATAGCTTGTATGATGGATCCATTCTGTTGGGATTTGAATCCAAAGAAAGCAGTACCTACTGCCTGAGCTAACAGAGAATCTGAAGTACTCACCACTTCATAGGTCCTCTGGTCGCTAGGAAGCATAGCCATCATCAACTGCTGATGAACAGGTACACTTCAAAACTAGAGCCATGCATTTGCAATATAATTCAGAGCTATTCTTCTAATCTGCCTCAGCACTCTTTGGAAAATAGTTCAGCAGTCCTGGAGTTGGATACATGGACACTTCAGAAGACCTGTATCAGCCTCATCCTACAACAGACCTTCACAGCAACGTTGTGCATGGTCCCAGGGCTGCTTTTGCACCATTTGTTTACTTAAACAACGAATTCATTGCTGCAGGTCAATGCATTTTCTAGATCCTTAGCAGATCTTTCACACAGGATTTCACTAAAGTGGTATCTCTCTCTGGGACAGAGGCAGTACAATACCTAAAAGCAGTAGCTTCTACTTTCTCAAGGATAAATTCACATCAGAATTTACAAGTCACAACACTACCATCAGGTACCAGTCCTAGCGGGAGAAAGCTAACGCTTTGACACCCAGCAAGCAGCTGTCAAAGCTGGAAAGGAATGCCCTGGGTAGGATCAGAGCCTTTAGATTACATGCCTTTACAGAAGCACCCATCCAACTGTACCCAGCGCTCACAGCTCTGAGCTCTTTCCTGAAGCTAGAGGGCAAAGTCACACTGAAAAGACACAAACAAAAAGACTCCGTCCTCCTCTACAATAACCCAGCAACGAAGATGGGAACATAGGTTTGGTGATAGGAGACCTCTTCTCAATCTGCCCTGACTGTAGCAGGGATATCAACATAGGCTTCCCACATCTAAAGCGCTTTCCCACCAGGCCACTGGAATATTCTAAGACAAGTGGTCCTCATCCTTTGTTATAGATGTTGCATTCTGCACACTTTAATCTCACCCTCCCATTGCAGCGCATGCCCAGACAAGCTGTCTCCAGAATCAATTCCTCTCCTTCCCCCTGGACCCATAGAAATCACATAACATAACAAGAGCAGCTTCAGTAGGAACTTAACACCCTGCGGACTACCTAGCAGCCTGGTTACTAGTACACTTCTCCAAGACAGAAGGGGCAGGACTCAAGCCTGCTCAGACTCCCATCCCACATGGGGTTTGTGCGAAGCTGTATCTAATAGCCATGCTGGCCATTCAGATGAAACGGAGCAGGTATTTTTCCACCGAAGGTGCATGACAAACACTTTGCAAGCAGCAAATCAGTTCTGTACATGCCTACCCAGGGAAATTTAGTAATTAAGCCTTTTAGGTGCCTAAGCACCATTTTGGATACTTAATCTCCCTAAGTAAAAACAAACAAAAAAAAAGAAAACAAAAAACAACAAAAACTAACCAACCAACCAACCATACACAAAAATACCCTGAAAAGGGTACCACAATCAGAACAGTTTTAAAATTACACAGAAGAACTCTGATTGTTTATTAGAACAATCAATCATATAACAAAGATGTGTTACTATAATGAAATGAAAAGTGGGCAGTAAATAAACATCATTATGCCTCACTGTTAATTTTGCAAGACTAAGATTAGACCCTTCCATGACATCACTATTAAACCTTCAATGAGATGCAGGTAAATTAATATGTAGGAAGGTCAGTGTTGTGCTATATGAAAGCATAGGTTTCCCAAATTGGGAATTAATTCAAATAAAAAAACTAATGTAAAAATTGGAAGGCTTAAAGCAACGAAAAGTCTGGCATCGCTTACTGTTTAGATGCAACATCAAAACTGTTTGTGTGGTAATTTAGTAATATTTTCCTATTAAACGCTGCCGTAGTGGTTTTTTATCCTTACCATTCCTTCCTAAGAAAACAGTCTGTTCTTCTGGGAGGACATTACATAGCCTGCCAAATTCACACCATTTGACATTTACCAGGGAAGTAGCATGTTGTCATCAGTGTAAATAATGCTGCTTGTCCCAAATCCCACTGAGTCACCATATTGCCGTGCTGCTAGCAAATGCACAACTTGGAGGAGAAATCTACCATGTTTTACTATCATGTTGTAGAGCCAGTCAATCAAAATTTTACTGGAATAGTACTAGAGATTTTGTTTTGACTTACAGAGCCCTGGAATATGACCAAGTAAAAGCTCCACCTGCCACAAAATACAATGAATTCTAGTGCATAGGTTTAGAAGTGCTAAGAGCAATTCAGATTATCTGGGGAGAAAAAGTGAGGGGAGATAAGCTCTAAGAGCCAGCCCACCATCCATGCTGCTCATTTTGCGATCTGAACCGTATGATGGGAGGGGAGGAGAGGTAAGAACAGCACTTCATCTTATATTCCACCATTACACATGCCTAGAAGTGCATGATGTGGAAGAAAAGTGAATTCAAGGTTGTGGAGACATAAATTAGAAGGTTTTGTTGTTTTGGTGTTCCGTTTGGGGTTTTTTTTCCCCAAAAATGGATGCTAAATTTATGCCATATAAACCATCCACCTGTATGGTACCTGTACGTATGTATCTATATGTAAGTATATGGTTCTTAAGCACTGGTGTGCACAATTCTTAAAGATTTCATTTATAACATGACAAAAATGAAAGAACTGAAAACATAACTATGGGGAGGGGAGGAAATAAATCTGTTAGGATAGGTTGTGTGCTCACCAGCTGTGGAGGTGCTCTGTATAACATTTATGAAAGGAAAAGAACAGCTGAATAGGGACCAAAGATCTTCATTATTTTCTGTATCTTTCAATTTTCGGTGACCTTAAAGCTGTAGTTAAATTTGCTTCAGCAGTTTGCTGAAAATGCCTTGAACACTCATTGCCTCATAGATTTTCCCAAACCTCTAGACGTTTATTTCTTCTGACTCCAATTTTCCCAGTGTAAAAATGAAGTCAGCTAGAAATCTCACACACAGCTGTGAAACTCAATTGCAATTTGGTGTCATTGGGCTCACTAGTATTGAAAACTCTTTGCAGAGGGGAAACAAAACGGAAATTTAAATATAAATACAGAAGAAGGTTTAAGCAGAAAATATGGAGAGTCTTGTGTTCAAAGGCATCATTTTTTACTCATCATCATAAGGAAAACTACAAACTCCCTGACAATTTGCATTATAAGGGATGCTGACCAATCTGAAAATCTTACCCCCGTCACCATACAGGTTTATTCTGACTTAGCATTTCCAAAACGCTACATTTTTTTTTGAATACTGAATGTTTGCCTATACAAAAAAAGAAAAAAAAAAAGAAAAGGAAAAAAAAGGAGGAAATTGCAATTAGATCAATACAAGACCTTGCCTAACATCTGCAACTGACATTAGTAATAAAAGTTATTTTCACGGTAAACAGGATTATATTACTTATTCTAATGACAAAACCATAAGGATTGTCTCTTTTCAGTAGACCAGCAGTAGATTTCCAAAATAAAAGCCTTATCCTAATACCATTTAAATTAAGTCTTCCAGTAACTACAGTAAACACTGTCAGGTATTTGAGCATCAGATGAAAAACAGCAGAGCATATCCCTCATATTCCCTTGCCCACTATTGTGGTAGTTCATTGTAATACTCATAGAAAATTGAACAGTGAGCAATTACTGCATTTCCTAGCAAGGCTTGGAGGAGACAGCACTCTGGCAGGATTACTTGTTTAGTTATTAAGTCAAGTGTTGAAATTAAACTCCTGCTTTTTTGTGCATATCAACAAAAAACAAGCACAAACAAAAAAACAAACAAAAAACATTTCCACTATCAGTAAGAAAACAACTCATCCCCCAACTTCGAATTCCAACAGTTTTGTTTGTTTTATCAACACCCAGACATTTTTTACCTTAATTGTAACTGAATTCTGGCATTCAATGCAGTTTACATCACAGTTAAGTTGGATCAGAATCTAGCCTCAAACCTAATATTACACTGCATACTTCCAGTAATTACTCTGCTCATTTTGCAGTAGACAAATGTTTCTATTTCCAGTGCAAATTTATTCCACAACTCAACCATGTTAAAAGGTAAAGCAATATTATATTCTTGGAAAGAGACCAAAATTCTTAACGTAACACTTTGTGCTATTTAGAAAGACATACTATTTGAAATATTAAGAGAACTATTTTAAATTGTACCCCCCACATTTATGCCCCAATCTGATTGTTTGAGCACATACTTAGCTTTATACGTTGTGAGTAGTGCCAGTTGCTTGGTAGGACTATGTAAGTCTAGCAAACCAAGTGAAAAAAAACCACAAAGAAAAACAACAACAAAAAATCCCAAACAAAACCAAGCAAGCAATTAAAAAAAAAAAGGGGGGGGGGAACATTGTACCTGAGCATCACAGCTAATAAAATATTTGAAGAACTATTTTGGATCTTTTTTATCTTCAGGTATCCAGGCATTCAAAGTTCCCACTAAACCACTGCAGCCTTACCCCAGGTAGTCATCCTCTCCTATCTTTCAAATAGCGTTCGGTACAAAACGTGCCAGTTGTTCATGACCTGCATCCACTCTCATCCTACTTGAACATGTTGCTAGCATATTATGACTGTAAATCATCAACAGCAAAAATATTGACTGATGAAACTACAGTGACAGAAAATTGTTGACATGTCAAAGAAATTATTCACATGGCACAGCAGCCTCCCTTTGTATGGTCCTGTCCTTATATTTGCATGAACTCTACATATTTGAGTTTGAAGTCCGTCATTAGGATCTGAGTTTTAAATGCCACTGCCCTAAAAAAACCCTGAACCATAATATCCTAAGCAGTTGAGAAGCAGTGAAGCGGCAAAAAATCGTTATTATATTTAAAAACTGTAATGCTGTTCCAACTGCAGGACTATTCAGGTCACACAGAGGAGGTAGGCTACACATCCACGTAAGTAGTTCAGTAAACAGAACGTCACCTCGTGGTCCAAATACTGCCATTAAGATCTAGCCGCTCTTCAGGTAACTCCCTCCACATATGAGGGAAGTGGGTTTAGCTCCACTTCTCTGTTTGCTGGGACAGGGGAAGCTATTATTCTACTGGTCCAAGGAAGAAGGAAAGAAATTAAGTGGTACTACTCTAGATATGGTACATGTTATGGACCTCTCCATTACAGAATATGCCTACATATTCAAAAAGAAGTTTTGGTTCAAAGGCTAAAATTTCCACTTTCACTTACAGTCCAGGCCTTAGACACATTTCAGCATTAATCAACTTCAAGGATTAAGAACAAAAAAAATGGCACACACACACACACACTAAAAAAAGAAGCATCCAGCCTATGGCCTCTGGATTGACACAGCCCATCAGAGCAATTCATCTGGCCCAGTCCTTGCTCTGGAAGTCACAAGACAGGGCACAGAGTTGGGCACAGAGACTAACTGCTCCAGATATTTGTTCACCAAATGCTGCCAAAGGGTCTCTGCCCCTCCCCTTACCCCTCCATCATGTAACTTGAGCTGTGTCCATCATATGACTAAAGGCACCACAGAAAACACATCTTAATCACATATGTACGCATGCAGGTTGCCACATGACAATGTTGCTTGTAAACTTGTCAGGTACATGCCAGTCACATATCAGCCCAGCATGGATGCTCCTGGTAAGGAAAGGAGCGTGCACCTACACTGCACTGAAGAGTTTGACCTTTGAGTTCCTCCATTAGATGCTACAGGGCTTACTAAAGACAATGTCACAGTTAACTGGCTTCAGAAAAGAGGAAGAAAGTTTGAGAGTTACCATCTATTTGTTATAAGTTTGAAGAAATTATGCCATTCAAAAGGTTCAGTTGAGTCTGACCTGTTTTTTCCAACTTTCACACTATTTTAACAAACTGCTGAGGTTGAAGCTCATGTTAAGAGTGTTCAGGAACCTGTTTTTTGAAGACTATTTTTCAGTAGCATCCTTAATCTCCAAAATTGTGTAGGTCTTTAAAAATAAACTTCATAGGAATATAGTGAAAAGGAAATAGTGCAGAAGCATAGAAATAGACTCAGGAGTCCAATAACAAACTATAAATCATTCATTACCATCACACACTGACTTGCAACAACACTTCTGCTTTTACTAAAGAAAGGAGTTCAGAACATTTAGGGACAGGTTCATTCCTTCTAATGTGAAAGCATTTTAACTTGCTCCCAAGATAAGGATATCACAGGAGACCATTATGCAAGTCATCTGCCTTGGCTTAGACAGAATCCAGTGCTATCTTCTTGTGGCTGACAGGAGGGATGAATAAGGCTGTCCAAGTCCCCTGAGAACTCAAGACAGATCTCAGACAAGCTCAGGTCCTACTCGTAGGATGTCTACTGCAGAACTGCACTCCTTATGGAAACACATTAAGTTTGTATCAGAAAGTTATAGGCAACAAGAAGAAAGAGTTGAAATGAGGCAGGGAGGGGGAGGAAGGTAAAAAGAGGTTGAATAATACCATGGCTAAAACCAAATCAAGTGATAGAGAAGCACACATTGCGTTTGCAGGCACTGCATGCTCACTCCTGCTTCCCCCAGCCCAGTAAATTAGCTTGACACCAGGATTTTTTGTTGGAATTAACACAGTTCAGATTACTTAGCCAGCTGCTGAAATTCATTTAATGCTTACTGTAATCAATATATTGATCAGTCACACCCATCATGTGTCTCCAAAAAGTAAATATAATCACAAAAGAGAGTAACTGAGAAAAGCATACAGTCCACTTTTGCTACTGTAAAGATGTATTGATTGTGGTGAAGAAATACATAATACGAATGAACACATGCCAGATCATTTGATCATAATGACAGGAGTTGCCTTTGATCTAAGGCAATTGGAAAAGTGGTTTTGACTGAAAAGAAAATAACAACCTACCACCAAGAATTCTAATGAGTGTGAGTAATATATGAATTGATTCAATATAGAAAACCTACTTTAATTCTATGGTCAGAAATGGGGCAAACTCATGCACGTCAAAAAATGACTTACAACTCTGTGCAACTGATCTTGTTTTTACCAAACTTTACTATTAATATGCCTAATTTCTGGTATTATCAGACAGTAAAATCCCCATGTTCTATAGGGAACCCAGTGTCATAGCCCAACTCACTCCCTCCTAGAATCCCTCTAAGATAATTGGGGGGGGGGGGGGGGGGGGAAGGAGGGCAGAAATCAAATGCACATAACCATCCAGTGATTAATGCAGAATCAACAGCCCATAAATGAAACGTTCATTTAAAAGTATAATATCACCTTGTTTGCTTTCTTTAACAGCCTCAATTGCTCTGCACTTTTCTTGTTTTCAGGGGACCTTATACAGATGGGACCTCAACTATGAAGAGCCAGCACAGCCAGCGGTATGCCACTTCAAGACAGGCAAAAGTACCGGGCTAACAGGCATAAGAGAGGGATCTTCCCCTCCAAACAGCAGAAGATCCAAAGCAGGTTGCAAATGGTGAGATATGCATTAGAAAAAGCTGTAGGGTTTAGGTATTCAGGCATCTTCTTTTCCAATTTACACACTAACTCTCAGGATATGCACACTTCCTTCTTGGGCTAAGTGAAAATCTTGGGAGACTGGCAAATTTACCAGATTAGGCAAAGTCTGTTTGAAAAAAAATTCAAGTTTAAAATAAATTTTTTTCTGGAGCTCTGGCAATTGTATCGCTAACAACAGAATTTCTACCGCAACAGTGGCAACGTAGTACAGACTTTTTTTAAACACCAACTAGGTTAGGAAATCAAACGCTATCATTTAGCTATGGAGACAAAATGTGTAGTCTTTATGTTTAAGAAACAATGCTTACAGATTACATGCTACAGTCAGGCTACTGTCCTGCATTCTTTGTGTACCACAAACTCACAGGGAAGCTGAGATTCTCTTATCTCTGGTAAATCAGCACTGATTAGACAGCATATGTGCAGAAAAAAATAATGAGATTCATAATAAGACATAAGAAAATTCTAAATAAGCCTTTTATAAGAAAAACTAAAAATTGTAATATATTACATGTCAGGTTGGAAGGCAGAGTCTAACGGCCATATTAGCACTAACGAATTGGAACAGCCATCTCAGCTTCTGTTCTGCGCAGCAGGAGACCAGAAGAGAAGTCATCCTCTAGTCACAGAAAGGACTGCTTGATAGCTAAGCCTTTGTAACAGCACCTGTGGGCTCACCCTCTATGCCTGTCCTGAAAGAGCAAAGACTCAAGTCTTAGCATAGGCAGAATTAGAGAAAAAGCCATAAAAACAAAACAAAACAAAGAAACAGTTCAAGGTAGAATCAACTTTATCACTCAGACATACTCATAACATTAACGTGTAACCCTTCAAAAAAGTAGATTGCTCCCTTGAGTGCTTTCAAGATCCCCAAACCTGTAAGCACACTACCACGTTTATCACAGAGGTATTAAGCAAGCAGTGGAATATAATTGTTCACATCTCATTTTACCTAGCTTTTGAGTTGCGTAAAGCTGTGTGTGTTGTGTTGTTGCTGCCGTTAAAAAAAAAATGAAAGAAAAAAGAAAGAACAGGAAAAAAAGAGAGAAAGAGAAGTTTCTCCAAAACATGTGTGTAAATGGCTAAGCATGATACAAGACTGACTTACAGCAATTCTGACCATGAATCAAAACAGTTTTGTTAAGCCTCCATCATTGCTACCCGAGAAAATTACTATTTTTCTTTTTGTTTTAATCAAATCTTACAAATAAACTTAGGATAAAACTGTTCTTATGACATTTATTTTCCTATCGACCCAAGTAAAACCCGACTATCACCAAAAGCAGCGAGTGCCCTGGCGTGCCCGAGACACTATACTAAACTGCATGCTGTACAATCAAGAAGCTTAGCATAAACCAACAGCACTAATACCTCTACGTGCAAGATGAACTACACACTACTATAAACATACTTTTTCTTGTTTCCCTCTCTTACTAGCAGCCAACAGAGTGACAAGTAAACTCTTCAGGAGCACATCTATCCTTTTAAGCAGAAATGGGAGCTAGCAAAACACCACAGTCAGGAGACTGAAAACAGTAATCATCTATGCTAGGAGAGCAAAGAAAAGGAAGAAAAATGGAGGTGGGTGGACAGCAGCTTAGCAGCGATATCAAATGGAAGAGGTGGGAATGCAAAAAAAAAAACCAAAAAAAGCAGATAAATAGGGAAGGAGTCAAATGAGATAGGAAAAGACAAAATAGAAGACAAAATTACCAAGAGTTAGTCTAAAACAGTGGTTCTTAAATCATGGCTCAGTCAAAGGAAATTAGAAAGTCAGCCTGACAGGAAGAGTAAATTACCACGCTGCTGTCAGCATCTTACTTCTTGAGTGGTGTTGCCAAGAGAGTCAGCCATGGCTGGGAATTACTGGTCTACAACATGGCCAGTGCAAGTGCTGTAATGACTTTATTAGCTACATGTCTCATGAATAAAAGGAGCGATGCAGCAGAGAGTAAGCATATGGGAATGGGAAAAGGGAGGAGAGGAGAATCACCAGTGAGCTCAACTGGAAATGAGATTGAACTTTTATTAACTGGTCCGCACGCTAAGATAGCTGCCACAGAAGTCACACTTAATCAAAGCACTATGAAAGCTGGAAAGTGTTTTGTTAAACAGAGCCCCAAAACATGCTCAGGAGTTGAGGTGAGCTCTTGTGCACAGATACGTAAGTTACATAAAAATTAAATCTATGGTGGACACAAAGGTTTCATCCAGCATTCTCTAAAAATTCCTGAAATTGTAACTGATTAAGAAATAAAACTCTAGATAGCTGATACATGCAATAGAAGGAGGACTGTGATGTCCAGGGAAATGCTCCAAGGTAGAACTGCATATTTTAATTCATTAAAGACCTCAGCCATGTAAGATAACATGCTGTCCTTATAGTCTGTAATATCTCGTCCTGTATAATCAGTCCAATCAGAATCAATGTGCGAAAGGAGAGTTTCTTAAAGATACCCATCCTAACCGACCTTCACCAAAACGCAACTAAATATAGAAGAGGCTGCAGGTATGGCTGGATACAACCTCCTCCTCTCCTCCAGGTTAATCCAATACTGCAACTAAAAATTAAATAATGTTTTACAGGATTTTATCATTGAATATGGTGTAGCATTAGTCTTCCATTATGCTGACTTGCATGGCATCATTAGCTCAGAGGGAACCTGGGAGAAAGTTAAAAGCCTGTTTTTACTGAGAAATACTACAAAAGTATGGAAAATATTTGTATAAACTGAAAACATACCATAAGCGTCTCTTCTGTACTTCTTTCTCTTTGTATTGGAGCAACTGGAAATTCAAGGAGGGATTTTACTGTCTTCCTTTTGGCTTTTTCCATTTGAATATTAGTAAAATAGTTGACAGCAGCAAACTCAATGAGAGCAGAGAACACAAAAGCAAAGCAGACCGCTATGAACCAGTCCATGGCAGTAGCATAGGATACTTTTGGCAGCGAATGTCTTGCACTGATGCTCAGTGTTGTCATTGTCAACACTGTGGTTATTCCTTCAAAGAAACAAAGCAAAAGCACTGCTGAATTCAAGTAAGTCTGCATGAGAATAGGCAAGCAGCTTCAAGCAAAGAATTTTAAATCACTTAGGAGTCCTTCTTTGCTGCTTGCGAATGATGCATTAGATTTAAGTCATGGCAACTACCATATGTCTATGAGCAGCTATGCACACAAAACAGTTAACCAGTAAAATTTCTTACAAGTTATTTTCTAAACATTTGAACATAATTTCAGTTGTTAAATAGCGGAGTGCTCCTCAGACTGCAACAAAGACATCATTTTTCCTTTAATGGGTTCAGAATGCCACCTATTACTCTGTATCTGTTCCTCTGATCCCACTTGTAATCCAGGTGCCACTAAGTCATGGTAAATTATTTTGGTACTAAGGAAAAATAGAATGTTATGTTAACAGCTCTGTTCATTAGCAAACCATCATCTTATCTTCTAAACCCTTCTGCTACTAGTCGACTGATGAAACTTAATTAGAATTTCATCTTCTGAAAAACCAACTTTTTAATTAAAGTGTACAAGCATAACACTGAGGCTAAAACATGACCACTTCATGTTAATACTTCAAATGCAAATACATGCTGTATAAAACCAGGGTATGGGTTTTTAATTTTTTTCATCCAAAATATCCCATATCATTCAAATGTAAAATACCAAGCATATAATGAACACTGCCTAACTCATACCATGATAACCTCAAGGACAACTGACTACAAATGGAGGTGTCCTTACTCTTATGAAAAGAACACCGTGCCCATTTTAATTCAAGATGAAATGCATATGCTAAGAAGAATTCAAAACAATTAAGAGCATGTTTTCCAACAAGATCCTCACATCCCCTATTCCCTAAATGGTGGTATTCCATCTGGGTAATCTAATATGAGAAAGCTTCACCTAGGCACTGCCATACAGAGAGCAGGACACAATGAAAGCAGTCTCCCCTACTGAAGAAAAAAGGTAATAGCCAGTTCATAAAAGCACAAAGAATATCTCAGAGCTAACTCAGAGGGATAAAAACACAGATGCAAGATCAAAAACCTTCTTCAGTGGGAAGGTGTTGAAAAAACACACCACTAAAAATCCTTTAAGTCTGAAGAAAAAAAAAAATTATGGAGGGTTTTTTTTTTTCCTGGAAGAGACCCGTCCCTTATCCTTCCCGATTCTACCTTTGTCCACTTCAAGCACGTAGTTTGTCTGAATTGTCTGTCTGGAGGCATTTGTTTAATAGATGTAAGAACAGGGTGAAGTGACTTGAATGACCAACCATTCCTCAAAAACAAGGAGGAGAGGAGAGGCCATGACAGTATTATAGTTTACTGCCACAGTCTTTATCAGATTTCCCCCTATTAAATCATTCTTCTGGAAGGCTTGCAGTTGCCACTGCAACTGCCCCTGGATACGTGCCACAGGGCTTTACAGGGTAGGGAATTAAGTTCTCGTAAAAAATATTATAGATACACATGAACTCTAATTGTCCAGAGCTAAATACTTGCCAGCTTCTGGTAAGAAATGCACATAACCATATAAAAATCATAGTAAGAGTATTTTAATATAAAAATTGTTAAAAACTTGTTTTAAAATTACCACTGTCTTTCCTCTAAGAAACACCAATCTCCCACAACTACCAGGTTCAGGTGTCTGAAGCTCTGACTGCAGAAATCATGTACCTTAGATCCTTGTGTACCCTTCCTCTACTACCTTTGCCAAGTTTTCCCTAATCATGCAGTGCCCAATAGAAAGATCTTTTGGTTAGCCTCTTCTGACAGTTCCTCTAGAAAGCTGCTACCATAGCAGGTATTCTGGCTTCATTCCCATCTCTTGCCTGGAACATTTCTATCTTCTTTTAAGAAAACCTCTAGAAAACAAGGTCCCTATTGGAATTTGTCAGAAAACTAAAAAGATACCTTTAGCCATACTTTAAGCCACTTGTTTTCAAAGGTGTTTTAGAGACTTATCTGTAACTTAGTGGATGTCTTATTTGTTTTCATATATTACATCTGTTGCTTTGTAATTTTCACATTTTCAATTATCACATTTTGTGTGTAAATACAGATTCTACCTTTTCAGTTTATGGCAATACTCCCTTCAAAAAAAGTACTGTTAGTCAACATCACTGCAAAGGCATGTGGAGTTATATACTAGTTCGCCTAACATAAAGGCGGAGTTGAGAGCTAGCAGGGTTCTTATTAGGTTTACAAGTTGTTTTTCCTACAACTAATCATTAACCATCTCTAATTTGTGGTACTAAGCAGTGTTCAGACTCTACTTACATGTTTGAATGGGCAGTCACGTAGAAACATTAATTCCTATCACTCTCGCCAGCATCTATCTATCTATAGAAAGGCTTTTTGTAGAACATTCTCTTCCTGATTAGTCCTGCTTTTGACTACAGTACATTATAAACTCAAGACATTGCTCTATAAAGACTGCTTTTTAAAATGTCTTTGTTCTACTACTTTGTTAGGGATCTTATTTCCATTTAATTTCTTATGCTTTGTCTTCCACAGAAGCTTTTTTGTTTTTTATTTTCAGAGTTCACTGTAGCATCTCATTCAAGCTGTATTTTGATGATGATCTTGCAATCATTTTGCTTTTTTAATTCATTTTCATAATGGCAATGGCAGAAAGGAGAGAAGAGCACTAAACATGAAATTACAGTAACAGGATCTAAGCCTTACTCATAGCAGCCTTCCGCTGATGACACAGGTATCTCGTAAGAAGACATCTGCAGATCTCGCACGCTCCCAACTATTTTAAAAGGATTTTAGAAGGTGTGACTTCAAGTAATTACACTACTGTCCACTGGAGGATAAAACTGCTCTGGATGTGGACTAAGGACTTGACTGAATTACTCAGGGCCAGGTCTTCCCAGTTTGCTCCCCCAAGCCAGCAGAATCCCCACAGATGTACACCCATTTGCCACAGGCAACCGTGTCACCTGCGGTTAAATATTCCACGTTTCTCTTGAGATTCCGAGGATTCACATAACAACAGTCTTCTCACACTGACAGCAACAATTCCTCTGAATTTACGTTATTCCCTCATTTCTGCACTAGTGCAGAGGCAGTACATCCCAATGCACTAAAAAAGCCTATCCTAGTGAAGGTCGTTAAAAGAGGAAGTACGAGGAAAAAAAAGAAATAATTACCAAACACAGTTCTAGCTGGAACAGATTCCTTATTTATCCAAAATGAAACTTGAGAAAGGATCACGGTCATAATGCACGGGATATAGGTCTGAATCATAAAATAACCCATTTTCCGTCTGAGGTGGAAGTAAACTGTCATAACAATATATTCACCTAAAAAAACAAAAACAAAATCATTTTTCTGACTGTGCAAAGAATTTTTGTTGCAGCATAACTGTTGCAGACTATCAGCTAGGATTGTTTAAGATGATACCATTCATACCACTTAGCATGTATAGAAAGATATGTTCATTAGATACAAGAATTAATAAAAGTTTTAAACAAAAAATCCTGGAAGTAGTAAGTCCTTCCAGTGCCATTCTGAAGCTACTATCAAAGATACAATAAATGTAAAGCTAATACTGGATTACATTTTAAAGTATAAGCATGATTTTAAAAATTCTTTTGCTATCTGTGGTAGAAAAGAATCCCAAGACACAAGCTATCTACCTATCGTAATATCCAGAATATTGTGGTACCTGGCTGGCAAATAAAACAGTAATAACAATGATGCACATTAAATGATATAGAAGGATCTCAGCTTCTTACTAGGTTTATACATCCAGCACTACTGTGATAATGAAATAAATGCAAAAATCAATAACAAGATTTAAAAATACTGTATCTAAAATATCATCATTCATAGTAAACCAAAAAATTGCAGTTTTACCATAAACTGAAAAAACTGTCTAAATAATGCACTACAGAATGAGCATTTTGGGGACAGGAAGGAAATTTTGTTAACTCATAATAATCAATATGCTGAGAGTAAATTTCTAGTGTATTGCAAAATGTTGCTTTATCTTTGAGACAAACATCCACAGAGCAATACATCAAATACATTTGCTTTATCTGTTTCATTTTGACCGTCTCACAACACACAAACTCGCTGATGCTTAGAAAATTATTCCAAATTTTAAAAATATTTTGGGAATATGCTTGTTTATCACCACACTGCTCATCAGTGATACTTTACTCATTTCGGATGCCTGTAGTTGCCATTTGCCTTGTTTCTTACAGCACAAATCAGCAGAAGTATCTATTGTGACTAACGCATTTGTGCCTGTCCACATCTGACTAGAGGGTTTTTATGGCTTTAATAACCCGTTCTGTATGCTGTACTTCTATCCTGAGCTGTTTGCACCGCCAAACAAAGGAAGTCTTTTGCACATAATGTGGATGCAGTGCTGAGAAATTACTTCCTCACCCAGGCATCCTCTTGACTCTTCAAACTGCATTTTAAGCAGTGATTAAATGCTCATTTTGTCCCTCGGAGTAATGATCTCATTCTAGCTTTCTGAAAAAAGGTCGCAATCTACTGTAATGAATCTGCAAATGTAAATCTGAACGACAGAAACCTAATTCAGATTTATGCTCTCAGCCCTTAATATATACCCTATGACATTCAGTAGAATACTTTACAGGAAGGAAAGAAAAAAAAGCCTCGGGCAATGTTACAGGATTAGTTTTACCTCAAGTTGATTTTCACTAATGAGATTCCTACCTGTAATAGATTTAATGGTTTCGGTGGATACCGTATGCCCAAGCAGGTCATACTGAACTAAACTGGAAGACTCCTCGGGAACTTCTACTGACTTCTCAGGTCCTTTTGTCCAGGTATAAATCATTTCACTCTTTGGATAAGCATCTACAACACAGCATCAGTTTGCATAAATAGGAAACTTCTCACACCTTACTAAGAGCCCAAACCAAACCTACTGAAATCGAACGGCAAGACTCACACTAACAATTTCAGAAGATACCCTTCATGTTAAGTTACCCCCAAAAGCCACCCTCGGAGGAGAATAAATAGGAGCTAAGGTCGTATGTCAAGCATCACACGCAAATTCACTTCACATTTGAATGTGAAGTCTAAACACAAGCTCTTTCTGGATCAGCCCTTATTGGGCGTATAAAGTATCTCTTTAAATTAGCTTAGAAATATCTATCTAAAATTTTATCATTAAAATATACTAATATATAAAAAAGAGCACGTATAAGGAGGATACATTTCGGAGACTGTAGACATTTCTTTACAGAAAAGCATGATTATACTAATATACTAAAAACTCTAATATTTTAAACTTGTGTTTAAAATATTTGCCAGAAACCAGAGGTCAGTAAAAATTTCACAATAGCCCAAAAATAAGTACACACAAAGAAACATTTTACATTTAATACAAAAGACATAACTTAGGGCTAGCACTCAATCCCTACACAGCCCAAACTCCTGTTAAACATAAATTCAATCAGTCTTGCATTTGAAATGGCTACATCTTATTTCAAGTTTCACTGAGGAAAGTATTAGATTAGCATCAAGTGCAATTTCTGCTGGTTGGTGACTCTGCCTGAAGAAATATGTGGAGAAACTCCCATTACTGAAGCTCCCTTATCGTAGAGCTGATACCAAAACCAATTCTAGCAGCATCTGGTCTCCAGTCTCAATGCAATAGGGATGAAAAACCTTATCAGAGCAGTGTCTTTACCATCCCCCTTTTGGTTGACTACCCAGCTGTATAAGCTAAATTTACGCTAAGGAAAGACTATGAGTAGCTTCCAGCCATTTCTAACTTCAGAGCTCTGGGTTCAAGGAAAACAGGTTAATGTCCAGCCACGGACTACATTTGAGTGTAAAGCAGAGAAGTCAGTGATTGAGGAGGCTTAGAAAAGTGACAAGACAGTTAATGGAGTGCACCAACCGTCCCCAGGTGGTCTTGGAGGTCTCTGCCACAGATTCAAATCAGGGAATCATAACTATCTCCCTTGGTTGTTATGCAGTATGTCCCAAAATGTTCCTTTTAGCCAAAGTTTGGAGATTATCCAAAAATGTACATCTAATTTCAAAGCAGAAAAGGAACCTGCACTAAGATTCTTCTCACCAGTCTAAAAATTATTTATCTAGACTAAACTTGCCATGCAGACTCCCGTTATAGGCCAGGAGACAGGAGATAGACAAATACAACTAAAGATCAGATCTTTACTCGCAACCTGCACATCTAACTTAGGATGTCAATGTGCCTCCACTGACTGTAGAGAAAGTCAAATAACCTGCTTCCCTAGGTGCCTTTTACCTGGCTCTTGGAAGGTGAGATGGATCCCACCCTCTTTGTCTTCTCCAGAGAATCTCTCACTTCACTGAGTATCCAATTCCTCCCTAAGAACCAAGAAAAACTATGTATTTCAAGCAACTGTGTGGCCAGAATAGTGGGGTTCAATGTAACAGCTGAATCATTGCCTACTTTTCAATTCTCCACCTAGGTTTAATTTTTCAGACCCTAAATAAAATTCCCAAGGAACTTAACAGGAGTTTTGTCTGCATAAGGATTGTGTATCGAGACTAATATTCAGCAAGTTCAGTAATTGTTCAAAATCTACTTCTACTATTTAAATTCTGTAGTTACAAGAAATTTCATAATTGCAACTTACAACTCCCAAATTTGAGAGGACAAGCATGACCATCCATGGGAAAATCCACTAATCTCATGGGACACTCTGCACTTATTGTAAGCCTATAACGGAACAAATTAAATAGTCTCTGGTTGCCATTTTGTCTAGGCAGTATAACTTTTTGCATACAGTAATTGTAAGAAGCTGAACAAACAAGTTAGATACCTCATTGTGTACAGGATGGTGCCATTTCTCATTATTCTGAAGAGTTTATTTGGGGCTGTCATATTATGCGCAACAGACTTTTTCCCATTCCTGAAGAAAGTATCAGGAGTCCACACCTTTGAAACCATCAAGTTGTTCAGTCTTAAAATTTCAATAGGGCCATCATATTTTAATCTTTTGTCTACCCATGTCTGACGGAAGAAGACATCCATTGTATACTCCTGTATTAAATTGCAGAGAAACAAAGATCACGTTTGCATGTATAAGTGTTTCCTGTAAAAAACAGAAATCCCTTAGAAGCAAAGAAATCAGTAGTAAAGAAAACGCTAAGTCCACTACACAAATATATTTCCACCAATTAGAGTGTGTTGTGTACTTCTTAATAGCTTAATTTCCCACATTACTCATATCAATAAATTGCTACACATATTTAATCGTTAAGGAATAATTAATCTAATTAGGTTGCAGGAAACAGGCAATTGAATTTGTAGTCAAGCATGTAACTGGAAACAAAATGATCTCTGACAATAAGTGTCAACAGATTTTTAAAGAAAATATATCTATAGATTTTCTGCTGCTGGCTAAATTAAAAATACCAGGACAAATGATTACTTGCACTTTAAAGTCAGGAAATAAAATTTAATTTCAACTGATGCAAAGTAAGCTTTTAAACAAGGGAAGCTAAATATTTCTTTTGTCATGCCCACAAAACATGGATGAATGCGCATATATACACATTTGTTTTTAACTATGTAGCTATGCCATTAACTTCCTCAGAAAAGCCTTTCAGATGCTCCAAAGAAAGCATGCAAACAACTGCAGAACTGCAGGCACAGGCACATCATGAGAAATCATATGTGAATGAATGAATGAAGGAATGCATTTCTCATCTCAGGAAGATAAAGCATTTCACAAAAAAAGCATCATGTGGCATTGAAAAAGGTAACACAGAAAGCTTTAAGTCCTTTCTGAATTAAAGTTGTGATTTTGTTGTTAAGCCAAACAGTGTTTTCTGACTTTATTTCAAACTCTTCTGCATAATGTTACCATTGAAACTACTTATATGGCCATATCTATTCGCATGGGCAAGGAAGCATGTCTACTAGTGTAATGCATCTTAGAATTTTATCTGTCGTCTTTTCCGTTGCTGCATCCTCCACTGTGGTTTATAATTAATCTATGAAAAGTCTCTTTTCTAGTGCCGTTTCTTGCTGGTGACTACATAGCTCATAAGTAGCGGTTTTTGTTATTAGATTCTACGCAACAGATTTTATAGCGTAAGAATATAAGAATACCCCTTTTCATTACACGGGGTACCAAAGTAACCCGGATCTAAAAAGACATTCTGATTATCCCCTGTACTGAGCTGTGTCACACTTTGCTGTTTCGGCGAGTTTTATGAGTCCAGCCACATCCAGATTACATTGGGTCGCTAATGGATACACTAACTAAAAATTATTCCAAAAACAATTCCTGGGTCCCTGGATCCTAACTAACCCCTAATGATGAAAGGCGAAACACCTCCTGTAAACTCTCCTTTTGCCAGTTCCTTACCTACCGTCAGTCCATGTTCTCACTCCTGCCTTCTCCGATATAACTAATAATTTCCCATGTGCCACCGTGTCAAAAGCTTCAATGAAACCTGAGAGATGCCATAGAGACCTCATTTTAGACTTGACGCACACATTACTGGATTTCCTCGGGACCAGATTCTTGTGTGCCCCCTTGTCACACTGAACAGCATCACACTGAACATGACAGCCATTGAAGGGTGAGATGCATTTCAACATGAGACTGCTGTCGTGAATTTAGCCCTTGAAAAAAAAATCTTGCTACCACATAGCTTTCCACATGGTAGAAACAAATGAGGTACACCACAAAGTGCACGACAGCACTGTATGGGAAGAAAGTTGAAACTGCCTTTCCCTTAAAGCAGTTCAGTTCAGCACCTATGGCTGCGTTACTTCCATGTGATTTCTTGGATATTTTATAAAAAGGTAAATTATTGTGTGATTTAAGGGTATACTACTAGATTACAGAAATTGATGAGAGTTATGCTGGATTTGACCTCAAATGAATGCAGATGCAGTTCAGGCACAAATAACAGTACGTGCAAATGTAATGTTTCTCTTCTGTGACTATTTCATGCACGTCACTTTGATGTTCAGTTTCTGCAGACACTTATGAAAACTCGTATCAGTCAAACATTCGCTGAAAGTGATGCTAAAAGGGGCACAAAGATAGCAAAGGGCATTCATCTGAAATGAAAACGTCAACAAGTATTTGTGAAATTATGTCATTATTATTCACCTGAGAATAACGCAAGTTCCAGAAAGAAAAGGCAATTTCAAAGGTATTAGAAGTTTTTTCCCCACAGCAGACTGACTTAGACACTCCCCACAAGGCCTGATTCTGTCTCTACACCGTGAAAGTCTGTTTTAAATCTTATGAAGATAATTCCTTAATCCAGCCAAAAACCAGTGAACGTGTGACCAGAATCAGGCCTGATGTATCTAATTATAACCTGTAAATTAAGCTGTTACTACTCTTGTCTACTTTGCATGATTGGCAGAACAGTACAGATGAAGCATCCACTCCTTACTGAAGCTAATGGTTTCTCAGAACCAGGAAACGGCATTTTAATCCCAGATATACATACCATTTCTACATCAGAAACAGGTCCAAAACTGGTGACATATATGTCTGTTTTGACTTCAGTAACAGGACCTAATGTATGAAAAGGAAGTGAACAAGAACATTTGAATTTTGCAGGTCAACAATTCCCATGGTCCTGGCATGTGAACAGTTATCGCTTTGGGGGTTCTGCGGACAAGCAAGAGCAAAATGCAAACACAGGTCATTTCAGATAAGTCTAATAACAGGCACTGCTCAATTACCTTTACCACATAAGTAAATCAAAAGCAGCCTTTCCATGCAAATCCCGATTCAGAAAACCAACGTTGATTCAACAGATAAGAAAACAGATGCCAAAAAATTAAAAGGCTCACTGTAAACACCATGCTAATTAACAACAAGCGCCAGATTCAGGAAATCCACATTCCCCAAGGCATTTCTTACTAACATTCCATCCTACTGGCAATAACTGGACTACGGATATTAGCATGCCATGCACCAGGTGATTTAGTACTGCAGTATCAAGAAGTGCATCTCAGGATATGGATGCAGTTAAGTGCTTCAATAATAACAATCAGAATAAAAATTGTATAGCTAAGCATTTTTGAGTGTCTGAACCTAGGTCCAGAAGCTACAACAAAGCCTGTCTTGAGAGAACTAGTGATACTTAGGACACTGTTCAAAACAGTGCACCAAGCAGAGGTCTTGTACTCTCACAGCTGGGTACCACATAGCAACCGTCTGAGAAAACAGTTTTGTTTTAATGTATCATTTCCTTTACTACAGGACAAAACACCTTGAAATTTCAGATGGGCATTTGCTCTACAGTACACTTTACAGTTTCCCTTAAACCAAAGAACACATGCACTAATTTCACTGTCATTTAGGTCTGCTCTCAGTGTAAAAGGCTAGAAAGCTGCTAATCATCACCAGTTATGATGATGATTTTGTGATCAAAGCATTAGCTAATGGTTTAATTCAGGTAATTAACTCACATCATAAATTAAAAAAAAATCTACTGATGGTCTTACCAAGGACCACCAAGTATCTGTTTGAAAAAAAGTATGATCTACAAATTCACAACCACAGTTTGTAAACCCCTACAACTCAAATTTCTAAAGAGGATAAGTGGCTCAAATTTGTTAATTCAGCCTTTATCATAGTATTTGCAACCTAAAAATGAAAGGCTGAAAGACTTAAGACTGTTAGCAGCAGAAGAATATGTCCCTCTTGCAAAGAGAAAAATATTTTAAAAATCACTGTTCACAGATGTCACTTTGAATCAAACGTTAAAGGAGAAAAAGAAGTAAGGAACTGGAAAACAGGGAACCTAGACTTCTTGCACCTAGAACAAGTGTCAGACTGTGAACAAAAAGTAAAAGAAAACCATGTAAAACTATTTCACTAAACAGTTTGAAAGTTATGTGGAGAAGAACAGCTAAGAATTTTTTCGCTAAATGTCAAAAACACAACTTTGCTGGAAATCAAGAGTTTCACAGAAGGACTTTTTTTGAGATAAAATCTAAAGAAAATTCACCCTACAACAGTTGGTAGCTCAGCGGTCCCTGGTCAGTTTGGTATGTCTGTCTTGAAGAAGTTTTAAGAAGAAGCTCCCAAGTTCCAGATAACACACTTTCATACCGTGCTGTTTATTTTGCAATGGGTTGCTCTCTAAACGTGCCAAATGGAAGCTGCTCCCAAATAACAAAGTGTTCATCAGGTCAGGGAAGTCCGTGAGTGGTTAAACCACTCATTTTACTGACAACGTTGTCTAATGACATTTCCTGAATATAATTATTCCTGGAGAGCAGAAGAGCTCCAAAAGATTGTAAAGGTCTTACTGGAGCTGTCAAGATACTGAACATGAAGACATTCATCTGCAGCTTTAGAATATAGGGGAGAAAAGCCCAATCACACTTGTACATAGAAATAGAAGAGATCGAATCGTATCTGACCTCCCATAATCACAAAACTATAATTTATCTACATAAAAATATTTATTTCACCTGGACATAAATTGTTTCTGAAATCAAAGTTCTATAGAAATGAAAAAGTAATTTTCTCACTTAGCTCTAATAAGAAAATGCAGGAATTAGTCTCTGTTAATAGTAAGAGAATACTCAATGTTGCAATGAGTTCCTGAATCCCTTTCAGGAACTCTTTTGGTTTTTAGTTCTAAGAAGCTAAATAGAAATATTCTGAAAAAAAATTGCAAACCTTTAACTGCTTTCCTCTGGTGGTATCTTCTCTTTAGCTCTCAGAACACTGTAATTTTGTAATCATATCAAATTATGCAAAGGGACAGATTTTTCCCACAGGCATGAGCTGCTTCTCCTCAGGCATTGATTTCTTTTGTTTTATTAAATGATTACAGCTTCATGGGCAATAGATGTTCAGAGATTTTTTGCAAGTTTATTTTTTGGAGTTTCTCAGAAAGAAGGGGAGAGCTAAGACCAAGCAGCTAATCTCCAAATCAGCAAGCCTACGATTTAATGTTATTAGAAATCCTACAGCAACAGCCCAGGACTAAAACTATGCTGGAGTTCACTCTTCAGTAACTGCTATTCTGCTCTCAAATCTTTATTTATTAGTAGGACCCATGAGAGAGAACGAAGCAGCAACTCTCAGACAATAACGAAGCCACAAAATAAGGCTGAAATTAAAGTTTATTTTTGGTTGCTTGCCTGGCATGATGGCAGTACAGTGACAAATGTTAAAATCACATTTGAGGCCACTATAAAATGGCAGACGAATAGGATCTAGAAATATTTTAGGCATCATAACAGTTATCCAGCTAGTACTGATGTGCAAATCTTTGCTTTGCATCTAAAGCCTCAGTCAAACATTGAAATGTTTGCTAGGAGTGAAGACAGCAGCAAGGGACAGTGAAGCTGAAGTCCCACCGACTGGAAAAAGGGAAATATAACGCCCATTTTTAAAAAAGGAAAAAAGGAAGACTCGGGGAACTACAGGCCAGTCAGTCTCACCTCTGTGCCCAGCAAGATCATGGAGCGGATCCTCCTGCAAACTATGATGTGTCACATGTAAAAATAAGGAGATGACTGGTGACAGCCAACATGGCCTCATTAAGGACAAATCATGCCTGACAAATTTGGCAGCCTTCTACAATGGGGTTACAGCGTTGATGGATAAGGGAAGAGCAAGTGATGTGATCTACCTGGACTTGTGCAAAGCATTTGACACTGTCCCACACAACACCCTCATCTCTAAATTGAAGAGATGTGGATTTGATGGATGGACCACTTGGGGATAAGGAATTGGCTGGATGACTGCACTCAAAGAGTTGAGGTCAACAGCTCGATGTCCAAGTGGAGACCAGTGACGAGTGGTGATCCTCAAGGGTTGTTATAGGGACCAGCGCTGTTTAACATCTTTGTTGGTAACATGGACAGCAGGATTGAGTGCACCCTCAGCAAGTTT
The DNA here is from genome assembly GCF_964289735.1 of Phaethon aethereus. Taxonomy (NCBI): domain Eukaryota; kingdom Metazoa; phylum Chordata; class Aves; order Phaethontiformes; family Phaethontidae; genus Phaethon; species Phaethon aethereus. Next base: position 56,501,271 of record NC_138578.1, on the reverse strand, counting down.
GCCCATGACACCAAGCTGTGTGGTGCAGTCGACATGCTGGAGGAAAGGCATGCCATCTAGAGGGACCTTCACAGGCTTGAGATGTGCACCCATGCAAACCTCATGAAGTTCAACAAGGCCAAGTGCAAGGTCCTGCACATGGGCTGGGGCAATCCCAAGCACAAATACAGGCTGGGCGGAGAATGGATTAAAAGCAGCCCTGAGGAGAAGGGCTTGGGGATATTGGTTGATGAGAAGCTCAACGTGACCAGGCAATGTGCACTTGCAGCCCAGAAATCCAACCGTACCCTGGGCTGCATCAAAAGCAGTGTGGCCAGCAGGTCAAGGGAGGTGACTCTGCCTCTCTACTCTGCTCTGGTGAGACCCCACCTGGAGTCCTGTGTCCAGCTCTGGAGCCCCCAATGTAAGAAGGACATGGACCTGGAGAGGGTCCAGAGGAGGGCCACGAAGACGATCAGAGGGCTGGAGCACCTCCCCTATGAGGACAGGCTGAGAGAGTTGGGGTTGTTCAGCCTGGAGAAGAGAAGGCTCCAGGCAGACCTTACTGCAGCCTTCCAGTACTTACAGGGGGCCTGCAAGAAAGCTGGAGTGGGACTTTTTATAAGGGCATGTAGTGATAGGACAAGGGGTAATGGCTTTAAACTGAAAGAAGGCAGATTTAGATTAGATATAAGGAAGAAATTCTTCACTATGAGGGTGGTGAGGCACTGGAACAGGTTGCCCAGAGAAGTTGTGGATGTCCCATCCCTGGAAGTGTTCAAGGTCATGTTGGATGGGGCTTCAAGGCAACCTGGTCTAGTGGAAGGCATCCCTGCCCATGGCAGGGGGCTTGGAACTAGATGATCTTTAAGGTCCCTTCCAACCCAAACCATTCTATGAATTTCTGATGTCCCTAATGCTTTTTCTCCACTTGCAGCCCTGTCATGCTCCACGTCTTCGATCTACATTGTCAGTTCACAACTGTTAGGGCCAAACCTTGGATTTTCTAGTACATCCCAGTACTTAATGTCAACCCAGGAGTATCTATGGCAACACCAAAACCTATCCCTTAGTCTTCTTGTTCTAGAAGAAAACATAACTCCAGCTGGTAACAATAGTGGGGGTACAAATAGTGAGTCATGCTTTTAAAAAAAACCCAAAAAACACTATTGTTAGTCATGGGAATTCCTGTCAACGAGGAGGTGATCTGTAGTCACCTAACCTACTTTTACTGGTGATTTAAGCAGCCCTCCGAAATGAACGTGTTGCACCGCTTAATCGACTCAGGCTCTGCAAGCAGAAGATCCTATTAGAATCCTTAACACCCTATTACTGACAATAAAATGCAGCAAGTTGTAAGAAGGCCAATTAACTTTAAATATGACCATTTGGGCTTATCCCTCAATGGATGTTCAGAAAGCACCTATCTACCATAAATCTTCAGGAACGCTGAAGAACTATTTATAACATACTGGTGTGTATTTTTATGTCAATGAAATAGAAGGAGAGTCCTACACACTGCAGTGGGAACAGTTAAGTCTGAATCACTGCTTGCAAGATAATATGCTTTAAAGAAGCTCAGGCAGGATTAAAAGCAACCCCTGCAAAAAGCCAGAATAGTTCAGTGTTAGATAGAGATTTAGATGTGGGCTGAAGAAGTGATGCCAGGCCCTAACCTTGTGAAGAGGAACATAAGACAGCTCTCCCATGCATTTTATGCCAACATATGGTTTGAACTGCAGCACAGCTCCCAGCGAAAGACTTTGGGCTCCATTATCCCTGCGTCTCCATAGGCAACTGTCACTGCAGAGATCTCCACTGTATGTAAACAGTCAAATCCTGCACAGCCTTTCTGTATATTGCAAATTTTCCCTTTAAGAGTCCTGCAACCAATTGGGAACATTAGCCAACAAGTCTGTACAAAGGTTTCAACATACAAAGTACAATTTAAATGCTAAGTGCAGCTATTGCTGCTATTATGAGATCAGTCCCAGGATACATAAACTACATGAAATTATATTACATCAGTTCCTACACCTACATCTAAAAAAAAAAAGTTGCTACAGATTTTTTTTTTTTTAAATATAACTACATGTGAAAGATTTGGTGCCTTCTCTTTCCAAATTCTTGCTACCTGAATAGGGTTGATATCTTTTAACTAAAAAGAAAAACAAAAACAAACACGCCAACAAAAAAAGGAACCGTCACATGAAACATGTTCTCTTGTTTCATTCTATCAGAAAGAACAGCAGAGGACACCTGCTATATGGAAGATTTCTGTTAGGAAGCCAGAATAGCTAGATAGAGCATTTTTAAAAAATGCATGTGGAATTTAAACATGGGCTACATTCTCAGCCAAAAGACAAATACAACAAATGCAGCAGCACGCGATAACCTTTGTCTCTACATACGTTCATCAGCATGTCTGGACTCTGAAAAGGGAAAAATATACCTCCAGAAAGGAGGAGATCACTCTGGTTTTTTGCCTGTTGATCAGCAAATAATCTCTGCTGAGCCAGCCAACAAGCTTGATACTAGTGCCAGTTTTCATGATGTGGACACCTGCCTACTAAGAACTGGACTAAGAATATCAGCTAATTTTATGCAGGTCACTGAACAATAGACAGATGGTAATTACTTCAAGCAGTACTAACCTCAGCCAAATTCAAAGCAGTCAACTACAGGTATCTAACACCATATCCTGTCAAGCCTTTGAGTCATCTACTCTCACCAGCTGAGGAAGACTGGACAACTGCCTGGAAAAAAAAAGGATCAGCTTCACTTTACAGTGCTCACTTAAGTCCATTTGCAATCTAAAAAATAAATAACTACATCTATTATGCTGAGCAATGGAACCTTGAAGGTACATGTGAGTTTCTAACAAGAGCAGATAATCACAGATATTTTTCTGTTCTCTGAAAAACAGAAAATTGTCTTTGCTCTTCAAATGTATTCTGTGTTTATTTTCTGACTGAAGTCACTCCTCCTGCGTTGACAGGAAATGAAACTCTTCAGAAATGCTGTTCATCAGCTGAACATCACATAGCCTAAAAGGGGCAGAGAAGCTCTCTCCTATCCTTCTTACGGGAGACAACAGCCAACACATTTAATTCCACCAAGTACTCAGCTGCATTTTCACAGGTGCGAGATCATGAAAAAGAGTATGAAAAGAGGAAGGAAAGAAAAAAGAAAATTAATGATCATGGTCCTGTTCCTTTTACTCATGAACCATTATAAGTGGGAACTTCCAAACAGAAAGACACAGAGCTATCACCATTTCGCTAGCTGATGGTGAGACTTGCAGCTCATGCCAGACTCCACCTCACATAAATAACAGAACCCAAGACGAGCCTGCGCTCCAGCTTTCACTGGTTGATGGGCAACACCAGCACCACGAGCCAGGAACATGCTGTGGGCAATACTGCCAGCCCGTTTAGAGCTAATATCAGTGAGTTTCACAGGTAACCTAACAGCCTTGGGCAGGAGGCAAGTCACACACCACCTTCCTTCTTTGGTTTTTGGCCATAAACCCGGCCATGAAAAGCAAGACGCTAGAGACAGGTATGCCTTTTAGACAACACCTTAACAGAAAAATTCATTAAAATGAGCAGATACACGGCAGCACGCAGTGACGCAGTCCTCACCAGCTTCAGTCCCCCCATTTCTTCTTACTTCCCAAAGTGTGATGAGTTACCATATCATGAAAGTTTCAAAGACAACTGTTACTTTTTCTATGGTTATAATCCAATACAGGTTTGAATCGGGTCCTTGCTTATGTCAAGAGTTCCTCAGGTAAAGTCTGAAACCATGCACGTGTTTAAAATGGCAAATCAGACCCAGGTCTTTTACGTCAAGCAAGTAACGCTCCTTTCAAAAAGTCATCTGGATTTCTACTGTCACTTTGAAACTAATCACCAGTAGAAAGGTAACTAGGGGATTTTCAGAGATAATCCAGGTTTTGCAACTTTCTATATAGAATTTTCCTTTGTGTCATACAGAAAATGTTTAAAAAGCAGATGAAAACTGGAGTCAAGGTATAACTAGAAATGCTTTTGCTTCGAAGCTTTCCAGATAAATCAAAACAGCGCTGTGGTAACACTCTTGAAGTTTTCCAGCAGCTAATGGTGGCAATTACAGGTGGCACCTGTAAACTCCCTGTTCTTATGACCTGTTCAATCATAAAGTGTTTTTGACTAGGAAATCCCCATGCATTACAAATTGCATCTGAAATTCAGGATAATGATAAAATGGAGGATACAGTGCAGGGAATGGAATTGACTTCATTTCCGCTACACTATTTTCAAACATCATACAGCATTACTTTATTCGTTAGTGCTTAAATACCTTCCCTCCACTGAAATGCAAAACTCTTCTGCATTTAAAATCTTCCTGACAGCACTTGTGGTTTGATTTTTTTCTTCCCTTACATGAAACTGCCCATTCTGCTTTGTTTCATTAAATTTCTAGGTGAAATCTCTTTGGTTCTCTCTTGCTTTTTTAGATTACCTCCCCCCAACCTCAATGTGAACATTCACTTAAATGGTCTTTAATAACCTCTCCCATAAACCTTTCTGTCTTTTTTTTTTATTAGACTACCAAACCCCACAGTGCTTAGTAAATGACAGCAACTTTTTACATTTTTTAAATCTATTTAATAAAGTGAATTTGTAATGCAAGGTGTCAACCAAATGACATGCGGAACTTCATTTTTCTATTGATCCTCAACACGCACCATGCTGCTAAATAAGTACCAAAACAAGCTTCCATATCCTCCACTGAGGTTCAATACCCTCCTGAGAAACCATGTCCACATTTGTAAGCATGCTCAGGCAATTTAACTTGCCTCCATAAGTACCAAAAATTGTGCTAATTAATGATAGCATGGAGAATTTGGACCCAGTTTCAGGAAACCTCCAAAATCTAACATTTTCTACTTTGCTCTGCATGCAAAAAATCTTCATGAATTGTTATTTGTAGCAACTCTGGAAGATGCCAGCAAAATTCAGAATTTGGCTACCTCCCCAAGTCTGATTTTAAACATCATTTGCACCAGAATTAGAAATGTTTTCATCAATTTGAAGTTTAAAATCAGCATCAGTCAGACCTCTGTGCAGCCTTTTGTTCTTAAAATAAAACCTTCATTTCATTTCGAGCCACGTGAAAACTAGATGGTGAATCAGCTTCAAGAATAAAACAAAAATAAATATTCTGCTGTTCAACAGAAAGTGACACAGTTTAACGTTACCAAAGCACACTATACTTTCCATCTCTAAATATTCACATCCCCTCTGACATTTTGTTTGCTATACTATAAACTAGTGAGTGACCCACTTCCATGATGCAAGTCACATTTGTCATAAAGATTTATCAGCAAAAATAAATGTAAATATAGGGGACACTTGATTTGGACAGTGTATATTTCAATAACTAATCCATAGTTATAAGTCTGAACTATGTCAAAAAAATCAAATCTGACCAATTGCAGAAATTTCTTTCTTTGGTTGCTTTTGGTTTGTTTTTTTCTAAAAGCTGTTCCTGTCAAATCAGGTGAACGTAACTTTTGCCGTAAGGAGCTAGGGAGGGAGGCATCATTCTCAAAAATGAAGCATTTTTTTCCCCATGTGTTACTTAGAAGTTCAAAACTCAAAGATGAGTGGTTTAGATGTTATAAAGAAGAAACAGCAATATAATATCCATTTTGTGAAATATTCACCAAGAAGTGTTCTCCCCAGGCTGAAATCTGAGGGTTTTTTTCTCCCTTTATCATTTACTTCAATACTGCTGCTATGAAAGTTCAAGGAGATACAAAGAACTTTTTCTCTTTGACAGCATTTTGCTGAAAGTCTGTAACACTTACTGGTGAAAAAGATCTACTCTTGCAAAATAGCCTGCAAAGGACAACTGTATTAAAAGAAATATCCATAGAAAAAAGAAAAACCATAAACTGTATGTCACATTACATATTTAGTAGCTGTTTAATTTTGGAAATCTGATAATGCTCATAAAGCATCTTTGCTAGATGACTAATTAGTTGGCATTCAACCTAAAATGATGCCAAACATAGCACATCTCTTGTACGTGTGCAGAAGTGTCTGTAACCTCTCTGCAGAGACTAAATTGCAAAAGGCCACCAGTTCCCAATGATTCCTCTGGGTGCTAACAAATTTAGCTCCCTTCTCACTTAATGTGTAAGCTAACTTACAGAAGGCCTCATTTATTCCATACACTCAAAACAATAAAGGAGCGCTCAACGATGCCAGGCGTTGTCCTTTAACAATCACAATCATGCATGTGAGCACCGTACGTGGCGTGTGGGGAACGTGTTGGCATATGTGTCAGTGTAGATGGATCACACATATGAAGAAGGTACTTTCAGAGGAGGAAGAAAGTATACCGCAACATAAACCTACGCAAGGATCTCATTCAATTCTGTATAGGAAGCAGCCTATAAAACACTCGTTGCAGCTTTGTGCATCACAAGAAGGGCTGTAGCATTTCTTTTTACATTTTCTTTTAACTTTCAAATATGTATTTTTAATACCTTCATTCCAGATTACAAAATAAACTTCTACTTCGTCTGGATCCTAACGATTTTTGGTTCCAAGTCCCTACACAGTAACATCAAAACCAATAAAGAACAGCAAGTCCGACTGCTTCATAAGCAGCACAAAACTGCATTTTAACAGCCTGGGGCACGAAAAGGGCACAAAATTCCCACACGCAGAGCACAGGTGAAGGCAAATTGGAGACGACTCCACTTCTAATTCCTATACAGCAATTCAGCCTACTACTTCGAAATCAAAGCTGGGATTAGAGCAACTGTGGCAAAGAACTGGTGTACTCAAGCACCTGAGCTCCTGAACTAGTGGAACAGAACCCATCTCAGGCTGGTAAAAGTGTACTTGTTTCTACTAGGACCCGATCCGCGGCATTTAGGGGGCAAAAACTGCCAAGAACCAGTAGAGTCTGGATGTCAGACAGGTCCCTCCACCCTCAGCAAGGCAACGCACACCGGCTTCAGGGCTCCTTTTTTTTTTCTTCCCAGCGCAAGAGCGGCAGCCCGAGGCCGGGCTGTGGGCAGAACAGCAGCGCGGGGGCTGAGCCCCCCCACGGCCGGGGCTCCTCAGCCCCCCCAGAGCTCTCGGGGCCAGGCGCTGCCGGCCCTTCCCTCCCCGGAGGGCTCGGACCCCGGGCCGGGGACGCGGCGGGGCGGGGTGAGGGGTGTCAGTCGGTAATGGGTCGGTACGAACGGCGACCACCCCCCCCCTCCCCCGCCCGCACCGCGCCGCCACCGTACCCCCGAATCCCGGTCGCAGCCTGTTGTCATAGCCATCCAGGAGGCTGTTCAGGATGCTGGTGAAATTCTCCGGCCACAATTTCTCCTCTTTTTTGCTCTGCCCCGGCGGCCCGGTGAGGCTACGAGGCAAAGAGGGAACGGGTGAGCGGAGCCGCCGGGAGCCCGCGGGGGCACCGGCACCGGGACCGGCCGCCCCGGGCCCCCCGCCGCCGCCGGGGCTACTCACCACGTCGCCAGGCACAGGCAGTGCAGGAGGGCGATGGAGAGACCCGAGGACATGGCGATGGCTGGATCCTTGGCAGAAACCATCTTTGCATGCCATACTTCACGCCTGAGCACGTTAAACGCCTTGTCCGGGGCGGGGAGGGGGACGCGGGGCCCGGCGGGGGGGCGGCGGCGGCGGCAGCCCCCGGCGGCCCTACATGCGCGGCACCCCGGTTGCCAGGCGCCCAGCGCGGGCGGAGGAGCGGCGACTTTACCCGCACCGTTAACTCTCTCGGGGCAACAGGCGCCGGTCCCCGCCGCTCCCCCCCTCCCCACCCCTCCGCTCCGCCCGCGGCCCCGCGCTCCGCCCCGCGCTCCCCTCCCGGCTGCCCCGCGGCGGAGCGCGGCCGCGGCCGCCGGGGCTGGGACCCCCCGCCCGTCCGGGGTGGGTGGGTGGCCAAGTCGTGCTGGGGAGCGCGGCGGCGAAGTCCTCCTTCGTCCCAGTCGTCTCCGCTCCCCAAGGGAAGGGCGAGCGGTTAATTCCCCGGGAGGAGGGTTTGGGAGCAGGAGGGTCCCTCCGCTCCCTTGTAAGAGGGGCTGATGGGGGAGAGAGGAAAGAGAGCTCTGACTTCAAGGTTAAAACGGAGCGCACCCAAAACGGATGGGAACGAGTGGGTCATCCCGGGTTTCTAAAAGCAAAAACGCCAGAATAAGGGAATGGTTTCACATTATATATTTTATTTTTCTTTTCATTCCTATAATTAGGAAACGAAGATTTGGTGACCCAAATAACTTCCATTATACCAGGTCCACGGGATTCTGCAGCAATTACAGTAATATCCACTCAGAAATGTTGCTAATCTGTCACAGGCTGTTGGGATGGTTGGGCGGAGAGGGGAAGAGGAAGGAAGAGAAGGAGGGGAGTGTTTCCCACAATATGTATTGACAAGAACTTCTTCTTCTGATCAAGTGTGCTGCAGGGACAGTTGCTTAGGTTTGGAAATCAGTGTGCATGTCCATTTTAATGAGGAGGATGAAGTTCATCGTGCAGGAGCACACAGAGCAGGTATTGTAATTGACTCCAGACCACAGGACTATCAACACTGACATAAAAAGGTTTTGTTAATTACTTGCTACAGTATCTCCAAGCACTGAAATGCCTGATTATCTTCAAAACTACTGTACACTTGAAATCTTCCTGATTATACTTCAGAGCTTGTTCCAGCAAGGGTGCCCTTTGCTGATTCCTTTGAAAAACAATTAAAGCTGTGCTTGAAATCCATTTAGCTTGCTGATGCTGTTTATCTTTCAGAAAAACTCTGTCTATGCAGCCCGTTCTGCTTCCACTTTTAATTTTATTTAGGCCCCTGCAGGTTACTAGTCTGCTTCCTGGTACTTTGACAGGATCCCGACCTCCCGACTGCCTTAGTGAACGATGAATGTTCTGCCGAAACCTCCCAGAGCAGGCAGCCTGCCTATGGACGGCATGCACGCTCCATGCAGTATTTACAAGCCTGGACGTCGCAGAAGGTAGGGTGTCACACCAAGGTCACGTCAGGTCCCATGATGAGGCTCTGCGAGCAGGCTGTTGAACTCCGTACACAGGTGAAAACCAGCACGCCAGCGAGAGTCCACTGCCCTGTCTCCATTAGCGATCTGATCAGGGACGACAGGAGGATGGATCAGCAGCTCTACAGGAGTCTTAATTTCACCACATCAGGTAAGTTCGCCTAGGTTAATCAGCCACTTTTGATCCTCTATAAAGTGATGTAATTTGATTTTCTGGACCAGTCTTCTGCTATAGCAGGGACTAAGCCAAGGGGATACTTAGAACTGGCCTCCAATAAATACAGCCTCTAGTTTTAATGTCCCTTGCAAGAAAAAGTAATGCCTTGTTGCAGAACATTGAAAATATTTCTAAGTGAGGTTATCTGATCTAGGGATACCTCAGAAAAATTCTGCTGGCAGAAGCCAAACTCACAAAACTAAGGCAAGGGCAATAGATGGTAACTGAGAACTGGGAAGGATCCTGCTGGCTAGTGACAGAGCAAACCGCAGCTCTACGTCACTGCCACTTCTAATAGCTGCCGTGGAAGAAAGCCAACAACACCTGGGCAGAGCCAGGGACGCCCTTGGGTTTAGGTTGTTTTATTACCTTCTGCATATGTATAGACACCTGTGCTAATTGGAATAGAAAAGTCAAGTGGTATTCACCAGTAATGATCTCCCTACGTGAATGTCCTGAGAAATGTTGCCACTTGACCCCATCTCAAAGCCATGCCTGGAGTCATAAGGAACATGGATGCTGTAGGCCCAGTAGTTCTGCTACAGGTAGAAATCAGATAAATTCACTCAGTTATCCCCCTTCCAGCAATTTTAGGAACTGAGCTGTTCTTTGCATGATTCCCAGGTTCTTTAGAACAAAGAATAATATGATATTATAATATTACAATATTACTGATATCTTTCGTCTCTTCAGTACGGGTACTTCAGGAAAGGTAACATCCAGCTGAAAGATTTGTGGACGTGCCATGCCAAGGCACCAGGCAAGAAGTACTCATGGCTTCTAAGTAGATGCTTATGGTTTTTTTTTCTAAGAAAAGGTACACATGTGCCCTCTGTCACACCTCCCTGCCGCAGGTTATATTTGTGTAGGATCCAGGTGCCACTTGAGTGCACTTACTCCCTACAAGTGTTGAAACTAAATGAGAAATCACTGTCTCTAAATCTAGAAAATGAATTTGAACGCTTCTCAAATATAACAGTGGTTAACATCTCCCTTAGATCCAGCAATGACCATCGAGAACTCAGTAAGATTAATACCAAAACCAGAGATTGTTGTCCTTTGTATCTGAAAAACTGTGTCATTTGTATATTGCTGAAATTTTTACAAAACTAGGCTTGAAGGCAACAAAAAACAGTTCAAAATAACAGTAAACAGTCCTGTAAGCCAGATATATCACCTCTGAGTACTTGTTTATTCCTTCTGATATACGCATTGCCCTGGCTAATTTCAACATTTTTTAAACAGCATCTTCAGAGATATTCTAGATTCTTTTTTAATGTATTTGTAGCACAGACATATACAGAAACTCCTAGGGTTCTTCTTTGTCACCAGCAGATGTATGCTTATTTTAAAAATACTGCTTCAAATGGTCTTTGATCACTTCAAGGAATTTCTGGGTTATATCATCTCTCTAAAAGAACTTGATGACTCCAAGAACGATTTAGTGGTCACAGGCTGGACTGATGGTCCCTAAAAATGTTTGCTGAATTTGGCATTTTCTCAGCTTCTCCAGCTTTCACCACCAATTCTTCCAAGATTTCTCTGAAGAAATCTCACCCGTCGTGGACTATTGTAAGAAGGGGACTATTTTTGCCTGGCTCCATATGCTCAGAAAGCACTTGAATATCATAAATAGCCTTTTTTTTTTTTTTTTTTTTTTTTAACTGCCCCTGTTCTGATGTATCCTTCTAATGATTTTTGATGAAGCAGACATTCTGGCCATGCCTCAAAAGCGGTTTTACCCAAAGCTATGGATCTTCAGGTATAGCTTGATCATTTTTCATTTATCACAACACACAAAGAAGGAGAAAAGTTTTTCATCACTCTTCCCGTTTCTACTTTACCATCAGACTACATGTAAAGAAAAAGGAAGTCGGTACTTTTCTTGTGGAAGGCATTATCTAACCTTTCTGGGGTTTTTTTGTAAACCACAGGCTCCACCAACATTACAGGTTATATAGGTAAATTACAGGTTATATCCTTTTCCAGAGCAGATTTCATTATTCAGCTGATTTTGACCTAATTTAGTCTTGTTATCAAATCCATGAAGACAGCCAAGCCTATATGGAAAAGTCTGGGAAAATCTTTCATGCCCAACTATATTTTGCATAGTTAAAAGCCTCTAACACTTAGAAAAGAACAGATAAAACTGGGGACACTGCCAAGCACCTAAATGTTTCTTTGTCTGAATAGCTAAGTCATTGATTTCTTGGACTTTTTACAGTTTCTGCCCATATCAGTAGAGTTTCTTACAGTCTTGATCAAACGTCTTCACATACATCCTTTTTAAAGGTCAGGGGTTGAATACCCATTCTTTGGAATATTTATACTCCAGTCACATTTTTGGTAGATGACCATGAAAAGATATGGATACCTTTCCTGTACAGCTAACTAGAGGGTCTGCCCCTCCCCTCCTTGCACCTCCTCATGGGTGCAAGGGGTCTTTCGCTCCCCTCCTCTCCTGCATCCACACACATTAAAGATCACGGGAACCTACAAAAAGACCAGCTGTCCTTGGCTTTATCAAGACTTTGATGTGGAGCTCAGGAGGAGCCTGAACTACTTGTTCAGGGAAGAGTTTTCCATCAGTGGGGACACCAGGAGACTGTGGGCCTCGACTGCGGCTCTAGCGATGTGCTTATGTTTAAGGAGTCTCAATTTCAGGTCCATTGCTTGCAATTTAAGTTCTGCTCTGTGAGCAGTAAGATAGATGCTTGAGCTCCTTCTGGCTCTTCTTCCAGTCCAGCTTTCCCTCCCTGCTGTAGTTCTGGTAGTTTTCTTTCCAGCTTCTTATTTCAGTATCTGATCACAAAGTTGTTACCTCCAGTTTTAAAAGGATTCTATTGCATTCATTGTAGCAAAAGTGTTACCAGACACACTTCCTTTTCTCAAGAACTTACAGTCCAGATAGATAAGACTAACTAAGGATTGGACACACGAAAGTACTATTATTTCTGTTTTGCTGGGAACGGAGATGCAAAAAGTACCATAACACTATGTAAGAAATTTGCAGCTGAACAGGAGCTTAATTCCAGTCTACTGTGTCCCAGGTCAGTTCTCTAATCACCACCTCAGCTGTCCTTTCAAAGCACAGCATAAGCTCTGTGTAAAACTGAACCTTCAGCTGGCCCAGCTTTGCTTCACTTCCATGGCCAGAACTCCTACAGAACTGCAGGAACTGATGCCGACATGCATTTAGCCGTGTATTTTTTCCCCTGACATATGGTATTTACAAGACTGTTCCACAGAACCATGGTTATTTTAACACACATGACCTTCATTGCTTGGAATAAGGCTAGAAAATCCTTTGAGTACCAAAAATATATACATATATATTTAAGCGCACACACACATACATATATTGCTATTACTGATTGCAGTAGGATTTATGTGGATTCTTCTAGTGATTGACGCATGGATGTTTAAAGAGGTAAACTGAGAGCTTCATATTTGAGACCTCTACGCACTGCAATGGAAATGCGTTTGTGGAAGCACTCGCTGCAGGAACTGCCAATTTGGGGCAAAAAGGGTTCTCAGCAAGAAAGCATTAGAGAATTCCTATGCCTCTATTTCTCATTTCTCATCTAACCCTACTGCTTCCCCGGCACACACACGGGGGACGTAACTGACCCACATCACACCTGCAGCAGGAGCCTAGGGATGCAGGGGACATGGGGGCAGGTCACAGTCACCTCCTCAGCGGCAGAGTGGGGAATAAAGCAGATCTGATTTCCGTATCTAAAATGGGCATCCCCAGAAAATCTCTTCATGCAGGGGGAAGAGAGATTTTTTCTAAAAGCAGACCTTTTAGAAAAGGTTTTAGGCTGTCTCTATCTCATGGAGGTGAAGGCAGCCAGGGTTGTGGGGAGGAATCTGAGAAGCCACTGCCCTGTACCCTGCCTCCCCCTGCCCAGGCTGCCAAATTTAATGCAAAATGTGCCAACACTTTTGGTTATCCCGAGCAATATTGGCAAACCTCCTGCAGCTTTCAGAGGCAGCAGGCAGAGCAGAGAGAGGAGCAGGGGGCTGAGGCAGTGGGCAGCTCATGGGGGCTGCTGTGGCTCAGAAGGAGAGGGAAGGAAGGCTGGGCGCTCCTGCTTGTGGTCTCCTTTGGGCTCCTGCTTTCAGGCAGAGCCTCCTGCTCTGCCACCTAGTTTTAAGACAGCTGCATCCCGCTGCTGGCCCCTGCTCCCAGAGGGAACGAGAGAGCAGAAGCACCAACGAACTGCCTCCCTGGAAGGTTTCATGTTCCCAGTCATTGCATGCCTATTAATCCCAGAAGTATATGAGTCATGAGCAGATGCCTGCAGAATGAGGTGAAGAATGCCATGGGAGCCATAGGTCTGGCTCCTGACCCACACTGAAGCCATTGGTGTCAGCTCCGGTGATTTTCTCCCTGCCTTCATGGTGCTTGGCTTGCTCAGGTCTGTCAAAGGCAGGAGGAGCGTTATTTTTCTTTAGAAGAGAGAGCAGGAGAGCTGCAAAGTCTCTGGATTGTACAATGAGGGAGAAAAACCTGAATATTTGACCTAGGTGTTTTACCAGGTACTGCATAAAGAACCCAAAATCCTGCAGACAGGTAAGTGAAACTGAGACTTCTGAATCTCATGACCCCTGTGGGGCTGACTTACGATTCTCAAGTCTGGGGCTAGCAGCACTGACAAGGCTCTGTTTATGCTGCTCTTCCCTCACGTTGCCCTGCTGGGGGGGTTGGTGAGCCGTGCTCGGCACCACCTCTGCAGTGACAATGGTGTCCAGTAAAGAAGAGACACTTTGCTTTGATTTGGTTCTCTTCCCACCACTGTTCTCTTTGCTGATGTCAAGCACACACCTTAACAGAAAGACCTTCCTTTCTGCCTTGGAGGAGATACATCCTTTACGTCATGACATTTTAAGAAATACTATGGCTCCAGAAGGAGCAAGGCATACAGTCACCTAAAGGCGTTCTGCATCTACCTTCTTACAAGGGATAGCTTTTGTAGTTGTATACCAACTGGTCAAAACCTTCCTTATAATGATAACATCGCTGTACTAAATAGTAATATCAGCAATCATGTTAGGTAGAAAACACTCCTTTTAAACTGTTTTAGCATAAAAACAAACAGAAGGATATTTTAACGCAAATAGAGCTGCCAAGCAGACTTTTGAGATGGCCCAGGGGTCTGTAAACAGCTGAGCAAATTGGCATTTAGAGCTGTACTTGTAAGCTCTGCTTGCAAAGGCAAAATTTGCCATTGTGGTAACACACTTAATGTACGGAAGACACACAACCAGTCTGCTCTTCATTACCATCTGGTGGTTGTTGCGTGGAGTGGCATTACTCGCATCTGAAGAAGTTACTGAGGGGAATTTTCGTATCATCACCAGAAAGGAAAGGGTGCTGCAGCAGCAGTAGGCAGCACAGGAAGGCTGGTTTTGTCTTAAAGGCATCGATACAGAGGCATCAGAAAACACTGACAAAATGAGCAGGTGGAAAAGAGAAAATTAAGAAGCATCTGGTGGTACTTCAGCATGTCATCAAGTAATTTAAGGCATACCTGAATATCATTTGCAAGGAGCTGAGAACTGCTTGGGGAATGTACTGCACTGTTCCCTCCCACTGACAGCAATGGCAGCTGAGACCATTTTGCAAGATAAGGTATCTTGTTAACCACTTACTTTTAGTAACTAATTTCCAGATCTCCTTCACTACTTACCCAAAGAGGTATCTTACAAGTGGTATCCTAGCACGGGTATTATGTCCTCTGTGGTGAGGATGAGGGAGATAATCTCATGCTACAGATATGGATATATCTCACAGCCTATGCTCTCATGCTAAAGCTATAAGTAAGCACCATTAAATATGATGAAGCTATCCCTACTCCACACACATTTAGATGTCTCCTCCTCTGGACAAAAAGTGTTTTAGGTTAGGATACCTGAGCAGCTGGGCAGAACAGCCACGGCCTCTGCTCCCACACCTCTGAGGAAGATGCCTGTGTTTGACACACAGTAGTCCCTTCCTCCCGCCCCACAACAGAGCCTCTTCCCCTTCCTACCCAACAGTTTCATCAAAGAGAAACTGTGCCGTGTGATTCAGCTTGGAAAGAACTTTTGGAAGTCAACGATCCAACCTCCTGCTCAAAGCACAGCTAGCCTCCAAGTGAGATGAGGTAGCTCAGCAGGAGATCCTGACCCTTTTCAATCTTCTTGGAGTATTTCTTTTCTTTCAGTATTTGTTATGAAGGAAGGGTAGTCTGCTCTCACACCAAGTGAAAGTAGTACAATAACTGATGAAGTACAACAATACTTTTTTGCTTTTAACTGAGTGCATGGATGAACAGATAATTGATATAGAGAGACAAACCCACTGTAAGTATTTTACAGCAGTAGAAATATAACTTCTTGGCCACAGTCACAGAGGCGCTAGGCTGGATACAGCATGAGGTTGATCCAGTGCAGCTGCAGCATCTCTTGTCCTACGCACTACATTGAATTTTTCAAGAATGGCATGAAATGAAATAAAATAAATTCATTATTGTAATTATAAAATTCAGGAAGCATAATACACTTAAAAACAGAAATAGTTTTATGGCTCATTTGCCTTTTTACCTTTAAAGAAGATGCACTCTTCAGTTCCTTTTCTAGCTCTGCCACTGATTTCTGTGACCTTGGGTAAGTCATTTAGGCCAAGTCTTCTCAACAAGTGTAGCTAGTACCAAGTGCATGAACGTATAGGAAGACTTTTAGAAATAAGAGTGACCCAGATCTTGTGGAGGCCAAATACCTAAATCTGCATGTAAAATTTTGATCCCCAGACCTGTGTCTGAACTCCCTGTTCTGTAAATTTTAGAGAAGACTTACATATGTTGCAGGGATATCTGAAGGTATTAATTAGCTGAAATGCACACAGTGGCTTAAAAATGTAAAGTATATAAATACTATGTATTAGTATCAAATAGGTCAGTATTTAACCAATACTCATATCCTTGTTTAGACATTTTGTCGACTTTGTGTCTCATTTTGGATGTTTAATACATAATCAGCTTTCTAAATATTTCTGTGCTGGACATAGATACTGAAGAACATGAGATTAACAGTATCTGAGAAATAAACGCTCCTCAAGCCAATACACTGTCTACATGAACAGGCCTCCACAGTCACCTCCCTGACCTCTTAGCCCACTTAGGTCTGAGAAACAAAAGACTTCCACTGATGATGGTGAAAATGAGTGGGTGGAAAACCCAGGGGACAAAAAGGAAGCTGAATATTTTACAGAGACAAATACGCAGTTCCAGGAAGCAGACTTCACAAGATGGATGGTTTTAACAGGATGGATGAGATCTGCACTCATGAGCACTCTTTCTTACCTCATGGAAAACCATCTGTGTCTTCCCTGTCCTATTACTCTGGAGCAATGCATACTCTTTTTCCCTGCTGTACGGTTCAGCTCACAGCCCCAAAAGATGAAGTACAAATCTACCCTGACTTACGTATGGTTTAGACACCAGGGTCATTTAGGTTCTGTTCCAAAACTCACTGAAGGAAACTAAAAACCTGCCACTCACCTTGGGGATTCTGGATCAGAACCAGAAAGCATTTTTCACTCTGAGTTCCTGATTTACTATAGTGCTGGGTTTTTCTCTATATGTATAATACTTTGTTTTCTTACAGCCTCGTTGTTGGTGGTTTTATCCTATTATACAAATGCTCTAATTCCTCAGTTCCCCATC